>NC_092717.1:174816359-175116359 GCF_047496885.1 Scyliorhinus torazame | reverse complement strand
CCAATTACTTAATGGAGCTCCCGCCATGAAAGGTCGGGATCCCCATTACTATACATTCAAATATCGTTAGCGGGCTTTCCCGCTCTATTGTCACCCCATGCTGGGAATTCCCCCTTGCATGGGGTTCCTGTCTCTATGGCGGAGACCCATTTTTTTTTTCAAGATCAGGGCACTCTTCCAATTGCTTGAAGATTAAAGTTTCTGGTGAGGTGAACTCTGACATTGTGGGTCCTGCCTCCAGAATTGTGTTTTGGCTAAGTGTCCAAAAACATGGCAGTGGAATCAGAGTTGGCATTTAGTCAAAAAATGATAACAATCCCGCCCCTTGTGAACCCCTCATCTAAAAAATATTAATTCCTATCATAACTGAACAGAAAAATCACCAAACCAAATTTACACAATAAATGTATGCATGAAGTCCACCCATATAATTGTATAATATTAAAAATACTGTGGATTTTTGCATTTAAATTTAGTTTATTGTAAGAAAATGAATAATATGGAAGGCTGATCTTTGGTCTCTCAAGGAACCAAAGGATATGGGGATTGGATGGGAAAGTTGGGTTGAAGCTAAAATGCAGCCATGATTCATTGAGTTAAAGTCTGTGTGACATATTCGTACAAATAAAGAGTCTTTAAGTGAATACTATCAGTCTTGTGTCGTTTGTCATTTATGAACTCTCGAGGAGATGAGGGGGCAACACTGCGCTCTATTAATGCTAGCCTCTTGCACACCCCAATTTGGAACAGTGACCAGAACTCTGGAATACCTTGCTTACCTAACTTTCCATCTTCAGGCCACTCCTTGAAACTGCATCGCTTTGACTGCTTTGACCACTGTTTTGGTCAACTGGCCTAATATTATTATTAGTATTGCAGAACAGGCCAGGGAGGCCGAGAGGAGCGGCAGCTACAACAAAGCTAAGGGCAGTTCGGGTATTAGAAAAATCTTGCCACATTCACAGCCATTCCACAGTGATAGTAATCACCAAACCTCCTGTGCCAGGGGGTGGAAGGGAAGGAGGGAGAGAGGAAGGATGTATCCACACAGCGGGCCCCCGAGGAGGAAAACCCAGGCTGAAAGACAATTCATCTCCAACCCCCACTTTCATATGAATTTTGCCAAGGCTAGCTTCTGTGCCAGCAGAAGCCATTGCAAGGTTGGTGTTAGTCAAACCCAACTCCTTCACTCAACTTTTGTCCACTCCCTCTTGGGGAGGGAGCTGGTTTAGCATAGTGGGCTAAACAGCTGGCTTGAAATGCAGAACAAGGCCAGCAGCGTGGGTTTAATTTCCGAACAGGTGCCGGAATGTGGCGACTAGGGGCTTTTCACAGTAACTTCATTGAAGCCTACTTGTCACAATAAGCGAGTATTATTATATCTCCTTACATGACTCGGTGTCATATTTCATTTTATAGACATCTATTTATACTCCCTTTAATGCAAGTTGGCACTGTTAAACTGTTGTATCTGTAACTTTTTCCCAGCTGAAAATAAGACACAAGCATGAAATGTTAACCTGTTTTGTTCTTCTGCCACAGATGTTGCCTGATCTGCTGAGTACTTCCAGCATTTTGTGTTTTTCCTTCAGATTTCCAGCATCCAGGGTATCACCTTTCCTACCTGACCATGAGATATGATGTGGAGATTCATGTCACATTACATTCATCCCCCACCATCTGGCCTGCAAAATCCTACCAACTGTCCTAGCTTGAGACAATTCACACCTCTTTAACCTGGGGTTACCCCATCTCTGGATCTGTAAAGATTTAATCACCTGCTAATGCTCGCATTCCTAGCATTGTTTGGCATCTTGGAATTTGTCTATATATGTGTTTCTGGAACAGACCTCTTCATTCACCTGAGGAAGGAGCAGCGCTCCGAAAGCTAGTGACATCGAAACAAACCTGTTGGACTTTAACCTGGTGTTGTAAGACTTCGTACTGTGAACATGAGATAGTCATTACTAAATCCAACAGATTAGTGAGAAACCTCTTTACCCACAACGGTCATAATGTGGAACAAAAACAGAAAATGTTGGACAATCTCAACAGGTCTGACAACATCGGTGGAAAGAGAACAAAGCTAACCTTTCTCATCTGGATTTCTCTGTAAAGCTAGAGGGAACAGTAAATAGGGTCAGATTTATACTGTTTTGAGAGCGGGGCAGGGGGGGGGGGGGGAGCTTGGAGCTGGATGGAGGGACAGCAATAGGTAGAGATAGACAAAGACGACATGGACATCTTTTTTTTTAAATGTGTTCATGGAATGTGGACATCACTGGCTGTGCCAGCATTTGTTGCCCATCCCCGAGGGCATTTAAGTGTCGAACATGTAGATCTAGGCCAGACCAGGTAAGGACAGCCAATTTCCTTCTCATTAATTAACCAGATGGGTTTTTCCAACATCGACAATGGTTTTATGGTCATCATTTATGGTCATCATTAAGACTTTTAATTCCAGATTTTTTTAAAATCAGATACAAATTTCACCATCCTGACAGGATTCGAATCCAGTCCTCGGAGCATTATCCTGGCTCTCTGGATTACTAGTCCAACAACAATATCATTGCGCCATTGCCCCCCCCCCCCTCCCAATGTAAAATGGGGGTGATAATGATTATGAGGGGTGCTGATAGTGGTACATTAAGAGATCAGAATGTGTTAATAACAGAACAGAGGGTAAGCATTGTGTCAAAGGATAACTTGGAACAGGGAACCGATGGCCCAAGTGGGGTAGAGCAGAGGAGAGACAATGTTGAAGGAAAAATGGACCCATGGAAGAAATGAAAATAAATAGAAATAAATGGAGTGAAGGTGGAAGAGAGCATTCACAGTCTCAAATTGTTGAACTCAATGTTAATAGCGCTGTAATGGGCCATAATGTGGGGTGGATGACAAAATGAATCTAGGAGAAATAAAGCAGAACAAATCCATGCAGCAGAAAAGAATAGAGGATTATGATGGTGAAGCTGCAGCTTGTTTGGAGCACAAACACCGACCTATGTCTCCCCTATTGCTGCGCTATGAATTGGTTGTCACCCAATAGTTTTTTTTTTAAATCGGTGAATTAGTGAGTGCATCGTACAACAACATCAGGTTTAACCAAGAATCGGTACCTCTGCCGTCCCTCCCGCGTGGGCTTCTCCGACAATTTGAGCCGCTCAGCTACCGCTGCCGTAAAATGTCTGCTGCGCTTTACGCCTTTCGTTGCCAATGGTAACCCCCAGGCCCGGGGCCTGGGCGGCTCAGCAATTGGTTGGTGGAGTTGAGTGAACGATCAGTGTTTTTAAAACCCGGTGATTTCACTGCGAGCAGATGAGGAATAGGGGAGGTAATCACTGGCATTTATGATTTTTTTTAAACTCCTGTTCGTCGCCGGGATTTCCACACCGCCCCACCCTCCCCCCAATGATTCTTCATTTCTCAGCGAGAGGTTATTCCTGTAATTTAGATTTCCGTTATACTAACGTTAATGAAGGCAAATATCACACCTGCCCATTACTTTGCACCAAACTGGGATATTTCAAATTAAACGGAAGTACCCCACTTGACAAGACAGTAATACTAATATACCCACCAATCCAATGAATCAGGCATCAGCCACCATTTTCTCCCTCTGTCACACTGAGCACATTTCCTTACGCTCCTATCCCATGGGATTTTCCGTTAGCCAGAGTAAGAACTTGCATTTATGTAACATATTTAAAATAAAGAATGCCCAAGGACTTCTCTGATATTCATAAAGAAAACGGATGCAAGGGCAGAAAGGGAGAGACAGGGTGTCCAAAGGCTTGTTTGAATCGTTCGAATTTCAAGTAGTTTTTTTTAAAGGAAACCGATTGAAGTGCTTCAGGGGTGAAATTCCATAAAATAGCCACTACCACGGGGGGGGGGGGGGGGGGAACAATATAAGATAAGGTTGCATTAAAAGCCGAATCAGAAGAAATACATGTTTATTGCTGGAGGATATACAAATGGAGGAGGTTACAGAAGGCAGTGCCATAAAAATGAGCACAAGGATTTGAAATTTAACACTTTAGGGAGGTGGTGGCTGTCATGATATTCATATAAACATATCATGGTGCAATCACACACACACACACTGATGGACAGATCAACGGACCAATCAACACACCCAACATCACAGCCACTCACCAGTGAGAGCACACGCACTATAAAACAGGGAACACGACAGTTCCCGCTCATTCCAGCAGGAGATAGCTCAGAGCACAGAGCTCACAGTGTGCCACTCAGACAGCCACCATGTGCTGAGTGCCTCTCTAAGATAGTGTTAGGGCTGGGTCCACGGTTAACGGGTAAAGTACGAAACACAGCCATGAGTTAACATGTTGTTATCAAGAGTAATAAAACAGAGTTGTACCATCTACAACCGTGTTGGTTATTTTGTATAGCGGAACACCCAACACGACAGTGGCGTAGTGGTATTGTCACTGGACCAGTAATCCAGACACCGGTAATGCTCTGGGGACTCTGGTTTGAATCCCGTCATGGCAGGTGATGAAATTTGAATTCAATAAAAAATCTGGAATTAGAAGTCTAATGATGACCATGAATCCACTGTCGATTGTCATAAAACCCCATCAGGTTCACTAATGTCCTTTAGGAAAGGAAATCTGCCGTCTTTACCTGGTCTGGCCTACATGTGACTCCAGTTCCACAGCAATGTGGTAGACTCTTAAAAATGCCACTTTTCAAGGGCAATTAGTCGCTTTGCCTGCGACGCCCACATCTCAAGAATAAAGAAAAATAATTAGCGTATTGGAAGTCAAATGTAGATTTGTAGGTTGGAGGTAATGGGTGATTGTGACATAGTGTTGGATGGAACTGTTTTATAAAGCTTTTGCATAACTGATCTGATACGATAATCCTCAACTCCATTTTCCTGCCTTATCACCATTACTGATTAAAAATCTCCCTATCTCAGCCTTGAACATACTCAATGACTCAGCCTCTACAGCCCTCTGCAGTAAAGGATTCCACAGATTCACTCCAAATCTCGGATTTAAATGGGCGACCACTTGCTCTGAGATTATGCCCTCTGGTCCTGAACTCTCCCACAAGGGGGAACAACCTCTCAGCATCTACCTTGCCAAGCCTCCTGAGAATCTTATCTGTCTCAATAAGGTCGTCACTCAGTCTTCTAAACTCCAATGAGTACAGGCCCAACCTACTCAACCTCTCCTCATATGAAAATCCCTTCATACCCGGGATCAACCTAGTGAACCTACTCTGGGCTGCCTCCAATGCCAATATATCTTTCCTTAGATAAGGGGACCAAAACTGTTAACAGTATTCCAGGTGTTGTCTAACTAGTGCCTTGTATCGTTTCAACAAAACTTTTCTTTCTGTCTAATTTTAAGTTCCATATCTTTAGTCATCCAGAAAGCTTGAGAAGCCTTTCCTTTCCCTGTATCTAAATTATCTATTCTTTGAAAACCTCCCAGTGTTCAGTTACTGTTTTCTCAACCATTTTTTGATTCCAACTTACCTGAACCAAATTCCCTTCAACTGATTAAGGTTAGACCCCTTCCAGTTATTTTTACCCTTGATTGCTTCCGATGTTTATCCATATGACTATATGATCACTGTTGCCCAAATACTCTCCCACTAAACCATGCTCCACATGCCCCACTTTATTCCCCAGAACTAGTTTCTGCACTACTTCCTTTCTCATTGGGCTGGGTACACATTTCAGTAATTCTTCCCTCCTTTCCCCGAATGCACATATGAACCCAGTCTTTATTAGGATAATTTAAGAGCTGCAATGTCACTTGAAATTCTTGCATCTGTTTCTAATTTGTATGCATATTTACTCCCCTATCTCCTTTCCACGATTTGTTAGCCTATAGTATAAATAGCAGAAAAACTGCCCTATTGTTCCCTAATATTAACAAAGTAGACTCTGCTTTGATCCCTCATCCTTGTACAGTGCCTTTAATAATTTCAGTGGTCAAAATTTTCAACCTTCTTTTTTCTCATCTTTGCTGAATACCTTGTAGCCTGGAATATCAAATTCCTACCCCCCCCCCCCCCCCCCCATCTGAGAGTCAGTTCTGCTATTTCCACTTTGTCTTAATCCCATGTGTCGAGTCTGCAGCTCACCAACATTACTTACCATGCTACATGCATTTTGTGTACATGAACTCCAAACCCACCTTTGATTGCCTCATATTTCCCCATTGTCTGTTTCCTCCTGTTTCTGAATTTTTAAAAATTCTTTTGTTGCCTGTGTCTCTGAGACCTCTGTGCACTAATGTTTCCTTCTAATGTCCATAATCCTGTTAACTTTGTTTAAACCCTTCCACTCAGCTCTGTTAATGTTCCAAAGGTGCATTGTTCTTAGCTCTGTTGACCTGTGATTCTTCCACTTCAATCAGGTCCCTCCTGCCCAGAATTAGTCCTGGCTGCCCTGGAATCTGATGTAAAAGATTGCCACCCACGATGATCTGCCTTTTAACTTCCACATTAACTCCTAAACTCTGACTGAAGTACCTCCGTTTTTTTCCTTCCTACATCATTGGTTCCTACACGGATTATGACATATAGCTGTACCTTTCCCCTCTCAAAAATATTCTGCACTCTTTCAGTGATGTCCTTTACCATGGCACTAGGAAAACAACACACCATGCAAGACTCAACAGTTGCAGAAATGTCTGTCTATCCCCTATCAAATATCCTCTGGCAATTGCATTCATCATTTTGCTCTGCCCTGTGTGCAATCTTTCTTCTCACTGCTATGAATGTGCTCTGGATTAAAATTCTCCAAGGTGTCATCGCTTGCATTAGTGATGCTGAAAATAGGTTTGAGAGTGAAATGATCCTGATGGGTTGTTGCACTGCCTGTCTCTTCATACCTGGGTGGCAACCGTTTAATATTCTTCAGAATTCTTTTGAGCTGCAGGGTAACCCCTATTACGACACCCTGGACTAGTGCACGGTCAATTCCAGCCACACTTGACCCGGAGTCACAATACAAGTGAATTAACCAAAGATTTTAAGGTAAATACCCAAAGTCTTTGGCCCTTGTGGGCCAATAATTACAGTCACTAGGCTTTTAAATGTAAAACAATTGCTTTTTATTAATAACAAGAACTGTAATGAAATATGCAGCAAATACGACTGGTTAACAATTAATTCCTAATTCCCTGTTTAACTCCCCCCCCCCCCCCCCCCACTCTACACGCACACACAAGCACAAGACATACAAACACAGGTGAAGAATGGGGTTAAAAATAAGTAAAAGGGAAAAAGAGTCTTTGTTTCAGATGGTTGTTTCCAAAACCTTACTCCTCTTTAAACTCTATTTTCAGTCTGAGGCTTTACTATAGATTCGTTCAGGCCACCCCATCTCTCTCTGGTGCTGAAAGGTCTGAAGCTCTTTTTCAAATTAGAAGAAACTAGCATTGTTCGCTCCTGTACCTTCTGAATTCCTCATTCTCTCTGCTGCTTGACTTAAAGATACATGTCCAATAATAATCCATGCATCAAAAAATGATAATGGCAAAATAAAAGGAAGGGGAAATAAGAGAATAAACAGGAAGGACCCTTACACCCACATCTGGAATATGCATTCCAGGAAATTCTCCTATATTCTTTGACGAAAATCAGGTCACTTTTCAAGCTTAAAAATCCAAAGCTTGAGTTTGACCATCTGGTGGAGGCACTTCCTATAGACATATTATCTAGGACTCATGAGGTGTCCTGGAATTCCCAACGGAATTGCAAACAATCAGTCTACGATATTGCATTAATTTGTTTAAAATGTATCTATTGGTCTTGCCAGGAGATGCCCAATATTCGTTTGGGGCAGCGGAGATGGTAGCTGCTTGGCCACTTTTCTTGATTTGCATAAATTGTCCATGCCTTGCTATTGTAAAGGAGTGTGCTGAGAATACAAACCTGGTGCAAATAAAGCTTTGCCTTTTCTGTTAGCTTTCTGTTGATCCACACTTCCTTCTCAACTTTGGCATGGCAGTTGCAGCTTTGGCAACCCAGGTGCTGATTTCAGCATCAACGGACAGGGTGCTGGTAATTATTGCTCCAAGGTATGTAAGTGAGCTTATCAACGTTGATGGAAGGTGGAATCTCTACCTCCTCACTCATAACTTCAGTCTTTCTGACACTGATTGTCAGTCCAAACTCTTGAAGGCCCAGGAGAACTGATCTACAAGCTGTTGCAGGTAAATTCATTGTGGAATATTAATGCGGCATCATCATCAATAGCCACACACGGACTAGGATATTATGCACTTCAGTCTTAGGGCATAGTCCTGCCAATTTAACAGATTGCTGTCAGCTCTGGCATGCAGATAGACATCCTTATTTGAGTTACCAAGAGCACACAATAGCAGGATGGAGTAAAATATGCCAAAGGGAGTTGGTGCTAGGATGCAGCCCTGCATTACCCGGCTGCTGGTCTTGAAAGCCTCCAATGATGCTCCACTAACTAACTAAATTGTGTGTGTTCTTGTGGAAAGAAATAATGCCCAGGAGTCCAGGTGGGCAACCTAATAATGCAAGTTTTAAGAGTCTGTTTTTGCTGATAAGGGTGAAGGCCTTGGCGAGGTCAATGAAAGCAATGTAGAGTGGTTGTGTGTTTGCGGTACTAAAGCAGTAAGCTCTGAAGCTGCACTGAGACATAGAATAGATGTGTGATGCCAGGGTCTGCAATCTGATTCAGGAACATAGCAAGACCTTCCCCACAATAACAAACAGGGAAATGATAATTGTTAGAGTTACTGCAATCCTATTTGTTTTGTAGAAGGTGAATATATTTGCATCATGCGTGCTTTGAGGCACAAATCATTCCTTCCAGCCGACTCAGAAGTTCATGGCGATGCTGCAGCAATGCTGGTTTTCCACTTTTGATAATTTCAGGTAGAATGCCTAAGTTTCCTGGGCTTTACCACTGGGAAGATGGTCAATGGCCTTGTTGTACGGCACAATGGTAGACTTGCTGGCCAGCTCTATGACAGGAAAGTCTGGATTGGCACTGAGAGCTTCTTCGGTGACTCAGTTTTGTAGAAACTGAGATTGCTCCACCCTCCTTTTCATCTGCGTGCTAGTTTCAGATTATCATCCGTATTTCTGTCTCCAAGGGGGCTGATTTTGTTGCTGCTGGGACTGTTGCTATCTTGATTCCTTCATACATTCCTCTAGCATCCCCGGATAAAGCAGCAAATTGTTTCAACCACTGCTGATTGGCGCAGTGCCAAGCAGCCTGTTGAGATATGATTTTGGCAGTCTGAGAGCATCTAGACTTAGAAGAAGTCATACGGACTTGAAACATTAACTCTGTTTCTGTCCACGCAGATGCTGACAAACCTGTTGAGTGTTTCCAGCATTTTCTGTTTCTATATCAGATTTCCAGCATCCACAGTATTTTGCTTTAATCTAGATTTTGTTTGTTGGGGACGTGTTTACAGTTCATGAGGGTTCTGCTCTTCGTTGCAGTAACTTGCTCCATTTCAGTTCAATAAGCCTCAAACCAATCAACATTCCTCCGATCTCTTTTCCTGGATGCAGTGAGTACAGACTTATTATAGATGGTGTTGTGCAGATGATCCCACTTTGACACTTCGTCTTCGGCGTTGCTTTCTGACCAAGGATGTTGAGGAACTCCTGGTTCTTTTCTCAATGTTATCGCAGTTGTTGATCTGAGGATGACAATAAGACCATCAGATATAGGAGCAGAATGTTAACCGCAAGAGAATCCTGAACTAGGACTTTTAAGTCCCTTAGTGCTTCAGATTTCCGAAGCCTTTTCTCATTTAGAAAATAGTCTATGCCTCTATCCTTCCAACCAAAGTGCATAACCTCACACTTTTCCACATTGTATTCCATCTGCCATTTCTTGGCCCACTCTCCTAGTCTGTCCAAGTCCTTCTGCAGCCTCGTGCTTTCTCAACACTAGCTGTCTCTCTACATATCTTCGTATCATCTGCCAACTTAGCAACAACGTCCTCAGTTCCTTCTTCCAGATCATTAACGTACATTAGAACAGACCTCTGAGGCACACCACTAGTCACTGGCTGCCATCCTGATAAAGACCTCTTTATCACCACTCTGCCTTCTACCAGTCAGCCAATCTTCTATCCATGCTAGTAGCTTGCCCCGAAGACCATGGGCTCTTATCTTATTTTGTAGCCTCCTGTACGGCACCTTGTCTGAGGCCTTCTGGGAATCCAAACACATCATGTCCAGCAGCTCTCCTTTGTCTAACTTCCTTGTTTTAAAAAAATATATTTTTATTCTCCTCATTTTCACATTTTCTCCCACATTTACACCCATCAACAATAAACAATAATCAGCAAGATATGTCAATCCCCATAATAACAACAATCCCATCCGCCCACCAACCCCTAAACCTCAGCCCACATGTTTACATAGACAAATGACAAAAAGAAATCAGGAATTACCCATAGTCACCCTTAATCTGCACAGCCCCCCTCCCCCCCCCCCACCCCCCCAACTAATGTTCGATGTTATCCAGTTCTCGAAAGTGCATAATAAATAGTGCCCATGACTTGTAGAACCCCTCCGAGCTTCCCCTCAGTTCGAACTTAACCTTCTCAAGGGTCAAGTATTCCAACAGGTCCCCCCGCCACGCCAGGGCACTGGGTGGAGAGGCTGCTCTCCATCCCAGCAGGATCCGCCTTCGGGAGATCAACGAGGCGAAGGCTATGATATCTGCCTCCGCTCCCGTTTCCAACCCTGGCTGGTCCGACACCCCGAATATGGCCTCCTGGGTACCCGGGTCCAGTTTCACACGCACTACCTTGGAAATTACCCGAAACACCTCCTTCCAGTACTCCCCTAGCTTTGGACAGGACAAAAACATATGAACGTGATTCGTAGGCCCCCCACCCCCCCCGCAACGCTCACACACATCCTCTACTCCTTCAAAAAATCGGCTCATCCTCGTCCTCGTGAGGTGCGCTCTATATACCACCTTCAGCTGTATCAGCCCCAACCTCGCACATGAGGTGGAGGCATTCACTCTCCGGAGCACCTCACACCAGACCCCCTCCTCTATAACCTCTCCCAGCTCTTCCTCCCACTTTGCTTTGATCCCTTCCAGTGGTGCCTTAACCTCATCCAGAATAGCTCCGTACACCGCTGACACTGCCCCCTTCTCCAGTCCCCTTGTCATCAACACCTCCTCCAGCAATGTGGAGGCCGGTTCCTCTGGGAAGCTCTGTATCTCCTTCCTGGCAAAATCCCGAACCTGCATGTACCTAAACCCTTCTCCCTGCTCTAGCCCATACTTCGCTTCCAGCTCCCTCAATCCTGCAAACCGACCCCGAAGAAACAAATCTTTTAGCGTCTTAATCCCCTTCTCTTCCCATTTCCGAAAACTTCCATCCCACCTCCCTAGCTCAAATCTGTGGTTCCCCCGAATCGGCATTTCCCTTGACCCTAAACCCAACCCGAAGTGTTGGCGAAACTGCCTCCAGATTTTCAATGAAGCTAATATTACCGGACTCCCTGAATATTTCCCCGGAGCTATCGGGAGTGGCACTGTTGCAAGTGCTTTCAGCCCCGACCCCCTGCACAAACTCTCCTCCATTCTGACCCACTGAGAATCCACCCATCTGACCCAGCTCCGCACTTTCTCCACATTCGTCGCCCAGTAGTAGTACAACAAGTTCGGGAGACCCAAACCCCCTGCCTGCCTTCCCCTCTGTAGCAGCACCTTTCTCACTCTGGCCACCTTCCCTCCCCATATGAATGAGGTAATCCTTTCCTCGATCTCCCTGAAAAAAGACTTTGGCAGGAAAATCGGTAGGCATTGAAAAATAAACCGGAATCGCGGCAACACATTCATTTTAACCGCCTGTACCTGACCTGCCAGTGACAGAGGAACGCCGTCCCACCTTGCCAGATCGGCTTTCACTCTCCCCACCAAACTAGTGATGTTGTACCTACGAAGCCTCCCCACTCCCGGGCAACCTGCCCCCCCCAGATACCTAAAATGAGTCCCTGCTCTACGGAATGGCAGCCCCCCCCCCACCCCTGCCCCCACCCCCGGCCGAGACATCACAAAGTACTCACTCTTGTCCAGGGTCAACTTGTACCCCGAGAAATACCCAAATACCCACAGTAGCTCCAATATTCCTCCTATCGACGCACTCGGCTCCGACACATACAGCAGCAAGTCGTCGGCATATAAGGACACCCTATGCTCTATCTCCCCCCGCACTATTCCTTTCCATGCTCCCGAACTTCTCAATGCGATGGCCAACGGCTCAATCGCAAGTGCAAACAGCAGGGGGGGACATAGGACATCCCTGTCTAGTCCCACGGTGGAGAGAGAAATATCTCAAACTGGTATTATTTGTGCGGACACTCGCCTTCGGTTCCTTATATAATAGCTTTACACAGTTCACAAACCTTGGTCCAATCCCAAACCGCTCCAGCACTGCCATCAGGTACCCCCATTCTACCCGATCAAACGCCTTCTCGGCGTCCAGTGCCACAACTACCTCTGTTTCCTTTTTTTCCACCGGTGCCATAACAACGTTCAAAACCCTCCTAATGTTCGAAAACAGCTGCCTCCCTTTCACGAACCCCGTCTGATCCTCCCCTATTACCTTCGGAAGGCACTCCGCCAGCCTACCCGCCAGTACCTTCGCCAACACTTTTACGTCCACATTCAGAAGTGATATGGGCCGATACGACCCACACTCCGTCGGATCCTTATCTTTTTTTAGTAACAGGGAAATCGATGCCTGCTGTTGCTCTTTTTACCCTTAGTTTATTAGCTCTGATTACGTCACCTTTGCTCCCGAGTCGCCAGGTATCTTTCTGATACCGCCACGTGGTTCAAGTTCAAGTTATGATTAATAAGTCAGCACACCGCTTAGTAAGATTGAAATCAACGGTCATTTATTATATACAACAAGTAATGTTTACACAATAATCCTACTATCTATATAATAAACCTATCACTACTGGCCAATACTTAACTTTAGGAAGAGCCCACCAGGTCAGGGAAACGAATGGCTTATCCAATCGGATCTGGCCCGCGGGATTCAAAAGGCTGATACAGGTCGATGGCTAGGAGTCGTAATTGGATAGCGATCGCTAGATTCAAACTTACAGTTGCCGGTTGCTGTTCTTGCGAAGGTCTCGAGCAGGCGAAGAAGGGAGAGAGAGAGAGATCTGAACTTGGCCCCTCACTTTATAGGGCCCAGGGGCTTCCCGCCTCACGGGGCAGCCCTTGACCCTGAGTCCCAAGTGATTGGACTTGTTCCCAATCACTGGGTTCGATACGTCCAATTGCGAGGCGATTCCCCGATCGGGGGGTGGTCGTTCACCTGCCTTTGTTTCGGCCACTGCAGGCGTCGACAAGTCTGGCCCGGTATTCAATTGCTAATACGTTGCAATTGTTCCCGGGGATAGCTGATTAAACTGCAGATGTCTGGGTTGATGGGCTGTTAATAGCCCTGAGTATCGATCTGGGCCGACTTCCCCAGAGCCAAATATGATATTCTGCCTGCAGCTGTCCGTTTGTGTCTTGTTACCTGCTTTTCCCATCAGCCTTTCCGGTTAGCCATTTTAAATCGGGTTTTGGCCAAATTAATCGGGAAGCAGCCATTTTACGTGGCTACACTGCCCCAAGGTTTGCGGCAACACCCCCTTCCGTATCGCCTCCTCAAACATCCCCACCATCAGGGGTGCCAACCTATCCTTAAATTTTTTATAATATTCCACCAGAAACCCATCCGGCCCTGCCACCTTCCCCGACTGCATCCTCTCAATCGCATCCTTTATCTCCTGCTCCACTATTGCTCCTTCTAATGTAGCCCTGTCCCCCTCCCCTAGCCTCGGGTACTCCAACCCATCGAGAAATTCCTGCATCTCACGGTCTCCTCCGAGTGGCTCTGACTTGTACAACCTCATAAAACTCATCAAAAACCTTGTTAATCAGCACTGGGGCCATCACCAACTTCCCTGCCCTATCCTTCACCTGAAGAATTTCCCTTGCCGCTGCCTCCCTCCGGAGCTGACCTGCTAACATACTTGGCCTTATCTCCATGTTCATAAACTGCACCCCTTGCTCGTCTCAGTTGGCACACCGCCTTCCTGGTGGACAGTCGGTCGAAGCTCGCCTGTAGTTCCTTCCACTTTTCCAGCTTTGCCGGGTCCCCATCCTCTGCATACCTCCTATCTACCTCCAACATCTCATCTATTACCCTCTGCCGCTCCAACCTCTCCTCCTTATCCACCCTAGCCTTAAACAAAATTACCTCACCTCTCACCACCGCCTTTAGAGCCTCCCAGACGACTGCCTTCGACACCTCACCCGTACAATTGAAACCTACATATTCCTTAATTACCTTTTCAATTTTCTCACAGAATACTTGGTTCCCCAAAAGCCCCACATCCAGTTTCCACCCCGGTCTCTGCGCTGCCCCCTTCTCTAGCACCATATCCACCCAATGTGGAGCGTGATCTGACACTGCAATTGCGACCCCTTGACTCCAGCCAGCAAAGCCTTCCCCACCACAAAAAAGTTGATCCGCGAGTATACCTTATGGACCGCTGAGAAAAACGAATACTCCCATTCCCATGGGTGCAGGAGCCTCCAAGGGTCCACCCCTCCCATTTCCACCATTAGCCCAGCCAGCGCCTTCGCCCCCCCTGATGGGACCAGCGAGCGCGGCCGTGATCTGTCCAACCTTGGCTCCTGCACCAGGTTCCAGTCCCCCCCCCCACAATCAGCTCATGCGTGTCTAAGTCGGGAATAGCCCCAACCACCTTCCTCGCGAATCCCACATCGTCCCAATTGGGTCCGTATACACTTAACAGCGCCACGAATCTCCCCTCCAATGCCCCTGTCACAATCACATATCTACCCCCCTGATCTGCCACCACCTTCTCCATCTGGAAGCGTACCCTTTTGCTGACCAGCACCGCTACCCTTTGAGCCCGTCCATCAAATCCGGAGTGAAACACTTGGCTAACCCAGCCCTTTTTAAGTCTCACCTGGTCCTTCACCCTCAAGTGAGTCTCCTGCAGCATTGCTACATCGGCTTTCAAACTTTTAAGATGTGCAAGCACCCTTGACCTCTTGACCGGACCTCCTAGCCCTCTCACGTTCCACGTGATTATCCTTACTGGGGGTCTCTCACACCCCCCCCCCCCCCCCACCCCCCACCTTTCTTATCCACCATCACCATACTACCGGGCTCTGCCCCATAAGCCTGACCCGCCCGTCCATTGTTAACATCGAACCCCTCCCCCCCCCCCTCCCAAGAACCCCCCCTACAAAAACATCCCCCAACATCCCTCCCTCCACCCCCTCTTGCTCGCCTCGTAGGCCCATTGAAGCCTGCTACCCAGGCTCCAACGTCCGCAGTCCTCCTCTCACCTCACCCCCGTTCACTAACTGACTCTAGTTAGCTAGCGCGGGTGGCTCCCCCCCGCCAATACCTCTCGCCCCCTTCAGCCCAGTCCCAGAGAAAGAAACACCAAAACAAACCCAACAATCCAACCCCTACAATTCACTAACATAACATTTAACCGTCGCAACACAGACCGCCATTAACTTGAACTCTGCAACAATGCAAAGAGAAGTAAATTTCAAATTTCAATACAAATCAGTAAAAAGTTGTAACATTTGTACATTTGTACATTTTCCAGCCGCTCAAACACAGTCCACAGTCTTTCTTCCAGTTCCGCTCTTCACGTCTGTCCCAAGCCTTCTGCCCTCACGAACGCCTCAGCCGCCTCCGCTGTCTCAAAATAAAAGTCTTTGGCTTTATCTGTTACTCTCAACTTCGCCGGGTACACCACACCAAATCGCACCCCCTTCTTGTACAAAGCCGCCTTCACTCGCCCAAACGCCGCTCGTCTTTTTGCTAACTCCACCGTCCAGTCCTAGTAGATCCGAACCGCAGTACCATCCCATAGCACTTCACGCTCTGCTTCGCCCAGCTTAATACTTTCTCCTTCAGCAAAACTTATGGAAGCAGATAATTACTGCCCTTGGTGGCTCCTTCACTTTGGGCTTCGGCCTTAATGACCGATGAGCTTGGTCGAGCTCGTACAGGGTGGGGTTCTCACCCTCCCCCATCAGCTCCGCCAACTTCTTAGCGAAGTATTGCATTGGCCTTGGGCCCTCTGTCCCTTCGGGCAAGCCCACAATTCTCAAATTGTGCCGCCTTGAGCGGTTTTCCAAGCCTTCCAGCTTTGCTCGGAGCCCTCTGTTAACCTCCACCACCCTCCGCAGCTCGTCTCCCATCGAGGTGACCTGGTCGCTGTGTCGTGTCACGGCCTCCTCCACCTCCTTCATCTTCTCGCCCTGCTCTCTCACCGCGGCCAATGCCTTTGCCACCTCCACCCTGATCGGGCCGAGTGCCTCCTCCAACAATGCCCTCACCACGACCACCATCTTTTTCCTCAGGATCTCCATGTGCCTCACCAAACGTTTTTCCAGCTCCACCACCATCACCTCGGTCACCTTCTCCACCGTAAGTAGTGCGGTCCCGCCTTGCAATTCGGCTTCCGCCATCCTGTCAACACTTTTGCTTTTGCTCGTCTTCTTCGGCGGCGAACCCGTGTTTCCTCCTTTCTTTGATGCTGCTTTTCACATCTTTTAGCGGCTTATTGTTTATTATCTTCTTTCCTTTCTGCTCTCTCCCCCTTCACCCTCCTGCTCTTCATCAATCTGACATTCTTCTTTTTTGAGAAAAAAAAAACTTTTACCAAACTTCCATGAACCTTCTTTCTTTCTCCTCTACATTCACCTGGGACCAGGCTTCAAACCTTCTTCTTCCTAGGTGGGAGCCATCCGACGTGGAGCACCCGCCCTACATGGCGCTCGGTTCTGCTGCCTCGACCTCTTCATAGCTCCGCCCCCGCTGCTCTGACCTGCTGGGCCCGGCGCCTCAGCCTCCGCCGCCCGACACCCGCGCGGGGTTCTTCGCCGGCTTTTAAACCGGCCCCGCTGGCTGCTCGTGGCGGCCCCAAAGGCTGACGATAGTCGGGGAGTGCGTGGGGTCTCGGGGATTTCCCCGAAATCGCCGCGAATCGCAGCCACCGGCGGGAGCTCTTTTTTTTGCGGCCGCCGTGCTCGCCCACCCCACCGGAAGCCGTTCTAACTTCCTTGTTAACCTCTCAAAGACTTGTAACAGATTTGTGATGCATGACTCCCCTTGATGAAGTCGCACCAACTCAGACCAATTTTACCATGCACTTCCAAGTACTCCACAATCTCATCCTTAATAATGGACTTTAAAATCTTACTGACAACCAAAGTCAGACTAACTGTCCTATAGTTCCTGTCTTCTATCTCCCTCCCTTCTTAAACAGGGGTATTACTGTAATAAGTCCATGGAGGCAGAAGTCCCGTCACCAGAATTCCTTTTATTTACAAATTTAACAGCTGAACAACCATGACCATTCAGTCTGCTGTCTACACCGGGAGTGCAGAGGATCTGACACTCCCTGTTATATACACAGAAAGGGGTTTCCTGATTGGGCCACTCATCAGGGAACTCGTATTCTAATTGGCCAATCTCAAAGGCCTGGCCTAAGTCATTATACCCCCCAAAGTCCGAGAAGCCCCCATGGTCCTCATGACTCATGGTCTCCTGGTTCGTTTTTGTGCCGGGTCCGGCTCCTTCACTTCGGCCTCCAATGTATAATGGCTAGGTGCCCATCTTTTCCGATGTGAGCGCCTGAGGGGTGGTTCGCCCCTTTCCTCCGGCGGCAGGGGTACAGCTGCGACATCATCCACGGTGTCCATATCCGAGTCCGATGTCCTCATCAGTGGTATCGGAGGTGCGCGAATAGTTTGTCGGGGAGGACTCTCCACGGTCCTTGGTATGCTGGTCTGAGTCAGCTCCAGAAGGAGAAACGAATCTGAGGCCCGCACCTGGTTTAGGTATTTCTTTATTACATGTTTCCCCACACATATCTCATACAATACAGGTCCTGTCCTGGCCTTGACTGTTTCTGCTACCCATGTGGGGACATAATTTATGATCGATACATTTTCTAACTGATTTTCGTGGCCCCTGCATTGGGCCTCTTGGTGTCCCTCTATTCTGCCACCTAAATTCGGGAATAGCAGACTCAGCCGGGTTCGGAGTCATCTGCCTATGAGTCGCTCCGCCGGTGTTATTCCCATTGTGGTGTGTGGGGTTGTTCTGTAGTCAAATGGCCAGCGCGACAGTTTGGTGTCCAATGATGCTGCTTTTTCTTCAACCCGGCTTTTAAGGTCTGGATGGCTCACTTCGCCAAACCATTCGATGCCGGGTGGTATGGTGCTGTCCTTATGTGCCGAATGCCATTCGACTTCATAAATTTTGTGAAGTCCTGGCTGGTGAAAACCGATCCATTATCCGAAACTAACACTTTCGGGATACCATGAGTTGCGAACGAGGTGCGGAGTTTTTCAATGGTAATTGTTGAATTTGCAGAGTTCATTTTGTCGACGTCCAGCCATTTGGAATGGGCGTTTACTATTATAAAAAACATTGAACCCATAAACGGGCCCGCAAAATCGACATGAAGTCACGACCATGGTCTACCTGGCCATTCCCATGGGTGCAGCAGGGCTGCCGGTGGCACCTTCTGCCCTTGTTAGCATTTTTGGCACCGACCTACCAATGCCGCTATGTCTGTGTCCAGGCTCGGCCACCAGACATAGCTTCTGGCCAGCACCTTCATTTTTGAGACTCCAGGGTGCCCATGATGTAGCTCAGCCAGTATGGCTCAACTGCCTTGACTTGGAACTATTACTCGAGCCCCCCGTAGCAGGATCCCGTCTTCCACGGTGATCTGCTCTCTTAAGGGTGGAATTCCGCCTGGACCAGTCCTTCCATCTCCCCAGTTAGCACCATGTGCTTTATTTTTGATAAAACTGGGACCCTTTGGGTCCATAAACAAATGTTTTGTGCGACCACTGGGAGGGTGTCCAGGAAATGTAACGTCATTACTGTTTCCTCTATTTTGGATACTAATGGCGGCGCGTCCGGTAATGGCAGCCTGCTTAGTGCAAAGACATTTGCCACCCAGGTTCCTGGCCGATGCTCCAGTTGATACTGGTACACCGCCAGTAGTAGGGCCCAGCGTTGGTATTGCTTTGTCTTCCTTGAACAAACCCAGCAATGGCTTGTGGTCTGTAATTATAGTGAATTTCCGCCCATACAAGTACTGGTGAAATTTCTTCACCGCGAAGATCACAGCCAGTCCTTCCTTTTTGATTTGGGCGTACTTTCTTCTGCTGCTGCCAGCGTCCTGGAAGCAAATGCTCTAGGTCGTTCCGGTCTGTTTTACCCTTTGTGTGCCAAAACTGCACCAACGCCATATGGAGACGCGTTGCACGTGAGCACAAACTCTTTCCTGGGGTCATAGTGTGCCAAGATGTTCCCTGAGGCAAGCTTTTCTTTTATCTTCTTGAAAGCCCGGTCTTGGCGGGCGGACCACTCCCAGACTTGCCCCTTTTTTAGTAATTGGTGTAGGGGGTTCAAGATGGAAGCTCTGTTCTGTATGAACTTTCCATAATATATCACCAGTCCTAAAAAAGACCTTAACTCCTGGATTGTGGTGGGGGCATCTTTAAATCGCCCTCACCCAATCCTCCAAAGGGTGGATCCCTGATTTGTCAACCTTGTACCCCAGATAGGTTACTTGAGGTGCTAGGAAAACACATTTCTCCCTCTTTTTAAAAAAAATAAATATTTTATTAAAGTTTTCAAACACATTTTTTCCACTTTACAAATCAACATAAGAGATAACACAATAACTAATAAGTAACATTATTTGAATAAAATAGTGAACTAGCAAAGTAACAAGAAATAGTGCCCCCCCCCCCTCTGGGCTGCTGCTGACGATCTATTTTCCCTTAACGTTCCGCGAGATAGTCAAGGAACGGTTGCCACCGCCTGGAGAACCCCTGAACCGATCCTCTCAACGCAAACTTCGTCCGTTCCAGTTTTATGAACCCTGCCATGTCGTTAATCCAGGCCTCCACGCCGGGGGGTTTCGCTTCCTTCCACATAAGTAAGATCCTTCGTCGGGCTACCAGGGACGCAAAGGCCAGAATATCGGCCTCTTTCGCCTCCTGCACTCCCAGCTCTTCCGCTACCCCAAATATAGCTAACCCCCAGCCTGGCTTGACCCAGACCTTCACCACCTTTGAAATCACTCTTGCCACTCCCCTCCAGTACTCATCCAGTGCCGGACACGACCAAAACATATGTGTGTGGTTCGCCGGGCTTCCCAAGCACCTCCCGCACCTGTCCTCCACTCCGAAGAACCTGCTCAGTCTTGCTCCCGTCATGTGTGCTCTGTGTAGAGCCTTGAATTGGATCAGGCTAAGCCTGGCACACGAGGAAGAGGAATTTACCCTACTTAGGGCATCAGCCCACAGACCCTCCTCAATCTCCTCCCCTAGCTCTTCTTCCCATTTTCCTTTCAGCTCCTCTACCAGCGCCTCCCCCTAGTCTCATCTCCTGATATATTTCGGACACTTTGCCCTCCCCGACCCATACTCCCAAAATCACTCTATCCTGGATCCCCTGTGTCGGGAGCAGCGGAAATTCCCTCACCTGTTGCCTCTTAAACGCCCTCACTTGCATATATCTAAAGATATTCCCCGGGGGCAACTAATTCTTTTCCTCCAGCGCTCCCAGGCTCGCAAACTCCCCATCAATAAACAAGTCTCTCAATCTCCTAATTCCTGCCCGATGCCAGCTCTGGAACCCTCCGTCCATCCTTCATGGGACAAACCTATGGTTATTCCTGATCGGGGACCACACCGAGGCACCCGTCACCCCCCTATGTCGCCTCCATTGCCCCCAGATCCTTAAGGTTGCCACCACCACTGGGTTTGTGGTATACCTTTTCAGGGAAAGCGGTAGCGGCGCCGTCACCAGCGCCTTTCGGCTTGTTCCTTTACAGGACGCCATCTCCAGCCTCTTCCACGCCGCCCCTTCTCCCTCCCTTATCCACTTGCAAACCATCGCCACATTGGCGGCCCAGTAATAGTCATCCAGATTCGGCAATGCCAGTCCCCCTCTGTCCCTGCTGCGCTGCAGGAACCCCCCTCCTTACCCTCGTGGTCTTCCCTGCCCACACGAAACTCATAACACTCCTATCTATTTTCTTAAAAAAGGCCTTAGTGATCAAAATGGGGAGACATTGAAACACAAAAAGAAACCTTGGGAGGACCATCATCTTTACCGCCTGCACTCTGCCCGCCAGTGAGAGCGGCAGCATATCCCACCTCTTGAAATCCTCCTCCATCTGCTCTACCAGCCGCGTCAGATTGAGTTTGTGTAGAGTTCCCCAGCTCTTGGCTACCTGAATCCCCAAATATCGGAAGCTCCTTTCCACTCTCCATAACGGCAGGGCGTCTATCCCTCTTCCCTGATCCCCGGGGTGTACTACGAAAAGCTCACTCTTCCCCATATTAAGCCTATATCCCGAAAAATCTCCAAACTCCCTCAATATCTGCATAACCTCTGTCATCCCCTCCACAGGATCCGCCACATACAGCAGTCGGTCATCTGCGTAGAGTGACACTCGGTGTTCCTCTCCCCCTCTAACCACCCCCCTCCATTTCCTAGATTCTCTCAACGCTATGGCCAGTGGTTCAATTGCCAGCGCGAACAGTAGTGGGGACAGGGGGCACCCCTGCCTTGTTCCCCTATGTAACCGAAAATACTCCGATCTCTGCCGATTTGTGACTACACTTGCCACTGGGGCCCCATAGGAGGAGATTGACCCAACTGACAAACCCCTCCCCGAACCCAAACCTCCTCAACACCTCCCATAAATACTCCCACTCTACCCTATCGAATGCCTTCTCTGCATCCATCGCTACCACTATCTCTGCCTCCCCCTCCGCTGGGAGCATCATTATCACCCCCAACAGCCGTCGCACGTTGACATTCAGTTGTCTCCCCTTTACAAACCCTGTCTGGTCTTCATATACCACCCCCGGGACACAATCCTCGATCCTCGTCACTAGCACTTTTGCCAGCAACTTGGCGTCCACATTCAGGAGCGAGATAGGCCTATATGACCCGCATTGCAGCGGATCTTTATCCCGCTTCAGGATTAGTGATATCGTCGCCTCCGACATTGTCGGGGGTAGAGTCCCCCCTTCTCTGGCCTCGTAAAAGGTTCTCGCCAGCAGCTGGGCCAACAAGTCCACATATTTCCTGTAAAATTCCACCGGGAACCCGTCTGGTCCCGGGGCCTTCCCTGCCTGCATGTTCCCCAGCCCTTTAGTCACCTCATCCGCCCCAATTAGCGCCCCCAGACCTTCCGCCTCCTGCTCCTCCACCCTCGGGAATCTTAGTTGGTCCAGAAACTGTTGCATCCCCTCTTTTCCCTCCGGGGGTTGGGACCTGTATAGCCCCTCATAAAAGGTCTTGAACACCTCATTTACCTTCCCTGCTCTCCGCTCCGTAGTTCCCGTTTCATCCCTGACTCCCCCTATTTCCCTCGCCGCTATCCTCTTACGAAGCTGGTGGGCCAGCAACCGGCTCGCCTTTTCCCCATATTCGTATCTCATCCCCTGTGCCTTCCTCCACTGTGCCTCTGCCTTCCCTGTGGTCAGCAGGGTCAAACTCCGTCTGAAGTCTTCGCCTCTCTCTATATAGTCCTTCGTCCGGGGCCTCCGCATATCTTTTATCCACACTCAAAATCTCCCTCACTAATCTCTCCCTTTCTTTGCCCTCTTTTTTCTCCTTGTAAGCCCTAATGGGGATCAACTCTCCCCTAACGACCGCCTTCAGTGCTTCCCATACTACCCCCACCTGGATCACACCGTCATCATTGGCCTTCAGGTATCTCTCAATACATCCCCGCACCCTTCCACAGACCCCCTCATCCGCCAATAGTCCCACATCCAGTTGCCAGAGTGGGCGCTGTTCCCTCTCCTCTCCTAGTTCCAGATCCACCCAGTGCGGGGCATGGTCTGAAACGGCTATGGCCGAATACTCCGTTCCTGCCACCCTCAAAATCAGTGCTCAAAACAAAGAAATCTATCTGGGAGTATACCTTATAGACATGGGAGAAAAAGGAGAACTCTTTGGCCAATGGCCTGGCAAATCTCCACGGATCCACTCCCCCCATTTGCTCCATGAACCCCCTGAGCACCTTGGCCGCTGCCGGCCTTCTTCCGGTCCTGGATCTAGACCGATCTAACCCTGGATCCAGCACAGTATTGAAATCCCCCCTCATTACCAGGCTTCCCACCTCCAGGTCCGGGATACGTCCCAGCATCCGCTTCATACATCCCACGTCGTCCCAGTTCGGGGCATATACATTTACCAGCACGACCTCCTTTCCCTGCAATCTACCACTCACCATCACATATCTACCACCGTTGTCCACCACTATATTCCTAGCCTCGAACAACACACGTTTCCCCACCAATATCGCCACCCCTCTATTTTTCGCGTCCAACCCGGAGTGGAACACCTGTACCACCCATCCTTTCCTTAACCTAACCTGATCCACCACCTTCAGATGCGTCTCCTGAAGCATGACCACGTCTGCCTTCAGTCCTTTTAAGTGCGCGAACACTCGGGCCCTCTTAATCGGCCCATTTAGGCCTCTCACATTCCACGTGATCAGCCGGATTGGGGGGCCGCCCGCGCCCCCCCCCCCCCACCGCCCGCCGATTAGCCATCCCCTATTCTAAGCCAGTCCCCCGTCCAGGTCCCGCGCACCCACCCGTCCCCCAGGCGGCGCACTCCCGTCCCGACCACCTCTTCCCTTGCCAGCTCCCTCTCGCTCCCAGCAGCAGTAACCCAGTTGACCCCCCCCCACTCCGCTAGATCCCCATCTAGCATGGTTACTCCCCCCATGATGCTTCCGAAAGTCAGCTGACTCCAACTGACCCCGGCTTCCCCCGCTCACTCCTTGACCCCCCCTCCCCGCCACCGCGTGTGGAACTCTCATCCTTCTTACGCCTATCTTCCCGCCATCTCCCTAGCGTGGGGAAAAACCCGCGCTTTCCTGGATCGGCCCTGCCCCCCATGGCGCAGCTCCCCCATTCCCCATCCCCCCCTCAGTCCCTTTTTCCACCGGCGCCCACATTTCTCAGTATCCCCCCGTCAAGAAGAGAAAAAACCCCGTCTATCGTCCTGATACTGTGAATCTCCCATTCCCCAATTTACATTTCTATACATCAACATCGTTGTCTTCCCCACAGCATCAGTCCCTCAGTTCTGGTCCAATTTCTCTTCTTGGATGAAGGTCCATGCCTCATCCGACGTTTCAAAGTAGTAATGTTTGCCTTGGTGCGTGACCCACAATCGCGCCGGCTGCAGCATCCCAAACTTTGTTTTCTTCTTGTGAAGCACCGCCTTGGCCCGATTAAAGCTCGCCCTCCTTCTCGCCACCTCTGTGCTCCAGTCCTGATACACTCGTATCACCGCATTCTCCCACCTGCTACTCCGTACCTTCTTGGCCCAGCTCAAAACCGCCTCTCTGTCGGCGAAGCGGTGAAATCTCACCACTATCGCCCTTGGTGGTTCTCCAGCCTTTGGTCTCCTCACAAGGACCCGGTGAGCCCCTTCCACCTCCAGGGGGCCCGAGGGGGCCTCAGCTCCCATTAGCAAATGGAGCATCGTGCTCACATAAGCCCCAACGTCAGCTCCCTCCACTCCCTCGGGGAGACCCAGAATCCGGAGGTTCTTTCTCCTCGAGCTGTTCTCCAGGACTTTGAGCCTTTCGATACACCTCTTATGTAGCGCCTCGTGCGTCTCCATTTTTACCGCTAGGCCCAGAATCTCATCCTCGTTCTCAGGTGCCTTCGCCTTCACCCCACGGAGCTCTATCGCCTGGGTCTTTTGCGTTTCTTTTAGCCCTTCGATTGCCAATAACATCGGCGCCAGCACTTCCTTCTTTAATTCCTCCACACATCGTCGGAGGAATTCCTGCTGGTCCGGGCCCCATGTCGCCTGGGCTCCATCTGTCGCCACCTTGCTTCTTCCTTCTCTTCTCTGCCGCTGCTCCAAAGGATCCTTCGCAATCGGGCCACTACCACCGATCCTTTCCATACACACCCGGGGGGGGGGGACTCCTTCCTTCGCCACCCCACACTGGATTTGGTCCAAAAAAAATTTCGGTTGGGGCTCCCAAAAAGAGCCCAAAAGTCCGTTAGAACGGGAGCTGCTGAAACGTGCGGCTTAGCAGTGCACCACCGCAACCGGAAGTCACATTTCTCCCTCTTTAGGTGCACGCCTGCTGCTGAAAACCTCCTAAGGACTTCTTCCAGATTGGAGGTGTTCTGCCTTTATTTTTCCTGTAATGGGGACGTCGTCCAGGTAAATGGCGACTTGTGGTAACCCTTGCAATATATTCTCCATTGTTCCCCAGAATATTGCTCAAGCTAGCCCGAAGGGTAATCTTGTATACTGAAAAAGGCCCTTCAGCCTTTATCATTGAGAATTTGAGATTCTTCGTCCAGCTTCAGCTGTAGATATGCATGGCTCATATCCAGCTTTGAGAATAGGAGTCCTCCAGCCAGCTTTGCATACAAATCCTCAATCCGGGGAATTGGGTATTTGTCCAGTTGTGAGTAACGATTAATTGTTTGTTTGAAATCTCCACAAAGGCGGACCGAGCCGTCCGCCTTAAGGATAGGCACCACGGCTGCCGCCCACTCTGCAAACTGGACCGGTTTTATTATTCCCTCACGCTCTAATCGTTTTATTTCCATATCGACTTTCTGCCTTAGTGCAAAGGGTACTAGTCGGGGCCTTGTACAATTTTGGGACTGCCTCTGGATCTACATGTAATGTCACCGTTGCTCCCTTTATTGTTCCGAGCCCATCTCGGAAAACCTCTGGGTATTTGCACAGGAGTTCGCTCAGGCGGCCATTTTCCAGCTAGAAAATGTTTACTCAATCCAGCTGGATCTCTTTTAGCCAGTTTCGTCCCAATAAGCTTGGCCCCACACCATTCACTACCATTAAAGGCAGCCTAGCCAGTTGCTCTCCATAAGCCACAGTTACATGCACTGTGCCCAACACTCTCAGTGGTTCCCCTGTGTATGGTTAGGAATAAGGGTTGGAGTCCAGTGCGAAATTTATTGAATACTGTTTCCCCTATCACTGATACGGCTGCTCCAGTGTCAACTTCCATCAGTGTGGGACATCCATTCAACCTTATGGATAATTTAATGCGTTTTGATTTCACCATCGTTACACAATTCAGTTGTTCCTCGTTGGAGGTAGGTGGGGCTTCTAGGTTATGCATTCTCCTGTGCCCCGGCCTACGTGACCTTCTCCAAGATGATGGTTTTGGGCTTCTATTTCTCCTTTCTGCTTCCAATCTCTGGCAATAACTACAATGTTGGCCGGCGCAAGGCTGAAGGGGCTGCCGTCTGTCTGGACCTAATTTTCCCTTGCTTGGGAGGGCTTCTGCGAGTGGGCCTGGTTAACTTAGTATCCACGTCGTTCCTGAGGATAGCTATGCAGTTGCCTGTCCTCCAGCGGTATCCCTTCACTCAGTTTCACTGGTATGGGCGTCTACCTCCATCGGAGTACCCTGTAACTCATGCGCTCCACTTGCAGCTTTTTCTAAGGACAAAGCCAGCTGCAATGCTTGTTTGCAATCCAGCTCTGCCTCTGTTAACAGACGGTTAGAACATAGAACAATACAGCGCAGTACAGGCCCTTCGGCCCACGATGTTGCACCGAAACAAAAGCCATCCAACCTACACTATGCCATTATCATCCATATGTTTATCCAATAAACTTTTAAATGCCCTCAATGTTGGCGAGTTCACTACTGTAGCAGGTAGGGCATTCCACGGCCTCACTACTCTTTGCGTAAAGAACCTACCTCTGACCTCTGTCCTATATCTATTACCCCTCAGTTTAAAGTTATGTCCCCTCGTGCCAGCCATATCCATCCGCGGGAGAAGGCTCTCACTGTCCACCCTATCCAACCCCCTGATCATTTTGTATGCCTCTATTAAGTCTCCTCTTAACCTTCTTCTCTCCAACGAAAACAACCTCAAGTCCATCAGCCTTTCCTCATAAGATTTTCCCTCCATACCAGGCAACATCCTGGTAAATCTCCTCTGCACCCGCTCCAAAGCCTCCACGTCCTTCCTATAATGCGGTGACCAGAACTGTACGCAATACTCCAAATGCGGCCGTACCAGAGTTCTGCACAGCTGCAACATGACCTCCCGACTCCGGAACTCAATCCCTCGACCAATAAAGGCCAACACTCCATAGGCCTTCTTCACAACCCTATCAACCTGGGTGGCAACTTTCAGGGATCTATGTACATGGACACCTAGATCCCTCTGCTCATCCACACTTTCAAGAACTTTACCATTAGCCAAATATTCCGCATTCCTGTTATTCCTTCCAAAGTGAATCACCTCACACTTCTCTACATTAAACTCCATTTGCCACCTCTCGGCCCAGCTCTGCAGCTTATCTGCACAAGCCTCTGCTAATCGCCTTAATCTTGTTAAAAAGTTTGTAACTGACTCCACAGTGTCTCGGAATGCTGAGTAAAACCGGTATCTTTGCAGGATCAGAGGTGGCTTAGGGTCATAGTACTCTTTTACTAAGTCCGTCAATTCCTGGAAAGTTTTTGTGTCCGGTGCCTCTGGAAAAGTGAGACTGCGCATAATGACAAAGGCTGCTGGCCCACACGCGGTCAGCAGAATGACCCGTTGCTTTTCATCCAGAATTATATTGTTTGCTCTAAAGAAGTACTTCATCCGCTCTACATATTGGGCCCAGTCTTCCACTGCCGGGTCAAAAGAGTCCAACTTTCCGAATAAAGGCATTTTGCCTGTCAGTGATTTACCCTCAATATGCGGCAGCTGCAGACGAGCAGGTTTCTTCGGGTTGTTCAGTTTTCCTCATCGCCACTGTGGCAGAAGTCCCGTCTCCAGAATTCCTTCTATTTACAAACCCAACAGCTGAACAACCATGACCATTCAGTCAGCTGTCTACACCGGGAGTGCAGAGGATCTGACACTCTCTGTTATATACACAGAAAGGGGTTCCCCGATTGGGCCACTAATCAGGGAACTCGTATTCCAATTGGCCAATCTCAAAGGCCTGGCCTAAGTCATTACAATTACATTAGCCATTTTGCAGTTCTCTGGGACCCTCCCTGACTCCAGTGCTTCCTGAAAGATCACCAATGGCTCTAAAATCTAATCAGCTATCTCCTTCAGAGTCCTGGAGTGTAGTACATCTGATCCGGGTGATTTATTCACCTTCGGACCTTTCAGTTCCCCCAGCACCTTCTCCTTAGTGATGGCCATTACACTCACTTCTACCCCCGACTCTCTTGAAGTTCTGGTATGCCACTGGTGTCCTCCACTGTGAAGACTGATACAAAGTACCTATTTAGTTCCTCTGCCATTTCTTTTTTGCCCGTTACTACTTCTACAGCCTCATTTTTCTGTGGTCCAATGTCCATTCTTGCCTCTCTCCTACTTTTTATATATCGAAAAAAAACTATTGCAATCTTCTTCTGTATTACTAGCTAGCTTACAGCTTATCCAATCTCTCTTCATAACTTAAATATTAAACTTTGATTTTCTAATTTTCCGTACAACTGAACCCTCCCTCCCCACTGTTTAATTTAAACCCCTATCTACAGCCCTGGTTATGCGATTTACATGACGCTGGTCCCAGCATGATTCAGGTGAAGACCATCCCATCAGAACAGCTCCCTCCTTCCCCAGTACCGGTGCCAATGTCCCATGAATTCGAACCCATTTCTCCCACGCCAACCTTTGAGCCACGCATTTATGTCTTTGATCTTATTGATCCTTTGCCAATTAGCTTGTGGCTCAGGTAGTATTCTCGAAATTATTACATTTTTGGTTCTGCTTTTTCATTTAGTCCCTAGTTGCTCATATTCCTTCAGCAGTACCTTTATCCTTGTCCTACTTATGTCGTTGGTACCTACGTGGACAATGACAACTGGATCTTTACCCTCCCACTTCAAGTTCCTCTGCAGCCCTGATGAGATATCCTGAACCCGAACACCAGGTAGTCAACACAACCTTCAGGACTCTTGATCCTCCAGGTCACAGGGACCAGTGTCTATACTCACAACTAGACTATCCCCTATTATGACTACATTTCTTTTCTCTCTCCCCACTCCCTGTACCACAGTGCTGTGATCAGTTTGCTCATTCGCCCCACAGGTCCTGCTCTCACCTGCCCAGGGAGTAAGAATCTTGAGCCTATTGGCCAAGAAGAAGGACTGAGGCTCCTACAACCCTACCACGTGGATCCTTCTACCAGTCTCACTCATTAGCACACTCTCCTGTCCCTGACCACTGATCAAATTCAAGGTAGTTAATCTAAGAGGTGTGACTGCCTCCTGAAATACAGTGTCCAGGTAACTCTCCCCCTCCCTGATGTGTCACAGTATACAAAACTCATCAAATCCGAACCAAGGTTCCTCATGCAACCAACACTTACTACAGATGTGTTCACTAGCAACCACAATGGGGTCCACCAGTTCCCACATCATGCTGGTACAACACAACACCTGGCCCTGCATCTCTATTTTGTTTACTTAGTTTTTAATTTGTTTTTTAAATTTAAACCTCCAGCTGGTTTTTAATCTTTCTAATCTGAAAGATATTTCTCTATCTTTAATCTGAAAGCAATTTAGAATAGTTAATGCAAATTAGCTATTACTTACCAGCCAATGAACTTAGTGTTTTCCTCTGATGTCACTCCTGGATTGCTTTCCAAACTCAGCCTCCTGCCCAGCGGTGTCCCTCCCAGCTCCCGCTCTTTTAAATCTCCGCTCCCCCACTTCTGTAAACTCCACTCTTAGTTTTAACTCCCGGCACTCAGAGCAAAATGGCACTCTACATAAAGACCTTTCTTCTTTGGGTGGTATAGTTTCCTTGGCCGAAACCTGTTCTATCTACACACCAAGAAGTGGTCAGTGGCAGTCAGATGAGGACACTGGGAAGTCTGTACCCGGACACCTTGTGGCATGGTTTTGTTTGGAATCAGCTGTTTGTCACGCAAAGTCCATGAAAGCAGCAATCTCTGTCCATTTTTGTTCACCTTGCAAATTCCCTAGTGCCCTACGCATGTTGGCCAAGCTGCCCTTGTGTTGAAGTTCCCTAGAAGCTACAGTTCTTCGGTACTGGGAATTCCGCTGATGGGAGAGCTTGCCTCATAGAATTGATCTTGACATCTGGGATGGAGGTGCGCGTTGAGCCATAGATGCACATGAGATTAACTGGGCCCACGCTTGTTGACTAGTGAAGAGTAAGAAGTCTCTCTCAGTGAACAATGGGGGGGCGTAATCATCAATTTTTAACCAATCATTTTGCTGCAAAAACCATTCTATGCTCACGTGTTGTCACTTGAGTTTGCCTCTGCCAGAAGCACATGTATTGTTTATCTTTAAGGGATCCACTTTGAGCGAGCCCAATTTCTTGAAGCACAGCAATGTCCAGGTTGAGCCTTGGAGGTTCTTTGTTGATTACAGCTGTCTTGCGTATATCATCAACCTGCAGATGGTTGTTGGTAAGGCCAGGACGCATGGTCCTTACATTCCAGTATGCAATGTGAAAGACTGGTGCCTTCTTTGTTGAGCTTGTCTTGCCTGGTACAGAGATTAGCAACCTACCTGTCAAGTGATGACTCTGTAAGCTCCAAGCACCCATTGAGTCAAGCAGGCCATAGCACAGCAACATCTAACCGACGGGGAGCTACCCAGTTTGGGGCAGGTGGTAGCTATTCAATAACCAAAGATGATCTACCCCACCATTGGAAGTAACCCTTGGTGGTCATGCTCTACATCAATCGGGCAAGAGCGTACAACCAGTAACTGTTTCTTCTCGTGCTATGCCAACATCAACCACAGAGCTGTTCTGGGAAAATAGTATGGAGACCCTGAGTTACCCAAGCATCATGCCCTCCCCCCACCTTGCCTCATGTTGGCATAGTCCAAAGGAAAGGATGAAACCAGTACTGCTCTGCTGCAGGTGTTTCTGGAAAACTGTCTGATAAATGGCAGGATCCAACATGGGTCTTTGGTGCCGCCCTCCATGTTGCCAATCTTGCATGTGGATTTAGAGCCTAGTGTCCTGGGGGCCATATTCAGGGTGTCGGATTTACTGGAGTTGCAAACGAATCCCAGAGCAAATGTTTTAGCCTTCGCCTCGTTGATCACTTGCAAGGGGGATCTGTTGGACTGGAGGTCAGCTTCTCCACCCTGTGCCTCAGTGTGGCTGAGGGATCTAATGGAATTCTTCTGTTTGGAGAAGGTGAAATTTACCGTGGGGGGGGGGGGGGGGGGGGGGGGGGGAGTGAAGCGTTCCACAAGAGATAGGGTTTGCTTGTATTGCATTTCGGGGAGCTGTTTGCCGCCAACTGCTAGGGGGGAAGAGGAGGGGCCTTAGATGGGGAAATCAGTTGGACTGGGCTAGACGGGGGAGGAGGGCAATCAGGTCACGCAAGGCTGGGTCTTGGGGAGGGCCATCGGATTACGTTGGGTTGGCTGGGCCTTGGAGCGAGCGGTGGGGTTAGATTGGGCCTGGGGTGTGTAGTCAGGGTTTGGGGGAAATTCCAAGGGGGGGATTGGGGAAGTTCCATGGGAGGGGTCCCAAAGGGCGGGCAGGGGAGTCTTGTGAAGGAGGGCGGGGCAGTTCCAACCCTCCCAAGGCCCAGTCCAACCCAACCCGACCACCACCCCCAAATCTGACCAACTTAGCTTATGCACTTACATTTCCCCTGGCTTGTCAATGACCTATAAACCATTTAAATCTACCTGGTTTACCATTGCCAGTGCTGTTAAAACAGGGCATGGCTTACTTACCTGGAACTCTACAGCCCTAATTTGCCACTTCACTTTTGCTAGCTCTGCTTTCATGCCCTAATAAATGCTCTTATTTAAGTTTAAAATACCAGTTTTGGACCCACCCTTCTCCCCCTCAAACTGAATGTAAAATTTAATGTAGGGGCATCTTCACTATAAAGTAATTAATTAAACATACTCAATCACTGAGCCTCCACAAACCTCAGGGATGAGATTTCCAAAAATTCACCACGACTAAAGAAATTCCTCATCTCAGTTACTAGATGTCCCATAGAACCATAGATGTTTACAGCATGGAAACAGGCCCTTCGGCCCAGCTTGTTCATGTTGCCCAGTTTCTATCACTAAGCTAGTCCCACTTGGCCCATATCCCGCTATACCCATCCTACCCATGTAACTGTTTAACTGCTTTTATAAAGGAAAAAATTGTACCCGCCTCTAGCAGCTCATTCCAGATGCTCACCACCCTCTGTGTGAAAAAATCTCCCCCCTGGTCTCTTTTGTATCTCTCCCCTCTCACCTTAAACCTATGCCTTCCAGTTCTAGACTCCTTTGGGAAAAGAAATGCCGGCATCTCCACATTTTGGGAATGTTGACTATCTACCTTATCTATGCTCATTATTTTATGGACTACTATAAGATCACCCCTAAGCCTTCTACGCTCCATGGAAAAAAAGTCCCAACCTATCCATCCTCTCCTTATAACTCAGACCATCAAGTCCTGGTAGCATCCTTGTAAATCTCTCCTGGCTCTAGACCCTCCCCCAGACTAAAGGAAACATCCTTCCTGCATCCATCCTGTTGAGCCTACTTCTTATTATGTTGTGATGGTGGGAGGGTCTTAGAATGTGGAATTTTCCCACTGAGCCTTTGCTGTCACTGCCCCAAGCTTTCACGTGTCCCTCAGCATGTAGTCTTGGATCTTTGGAATGTGCCAGTCCACAACACTTGCTCGTCTACAGCTCTTTGCAAACAGCATCTCTCATTGAGTTGATAGTCTTCCAGAGGCGGTCCACGTTCATCTCTGTGTAGGTCCCTGGATCAGCCTGTGGAGGAGAGTCCTGCCTTATGGAGCTGCTGGGGATGAATCCTGACAAAATATTGCATGGCTTTCCATACCTGCTTTGCAAATAAAGCACAGTGAACCGTAGCCATGGAAAGTAGTTGAACACTTAATATTGCAGAACAAATACCATATAAGTGTGGCAGAGTTGCACAGTGCATTTGAGCCTTGACTCAAAAGAGTTGCGCATGCGCATCGTGTCACGCTTCGGGAAGGCGGGAAAAACAAAAGGGAGGAGCTGCATTATTACCCCATCAATCAGCTGGAGTAACAAGAGGTGGTCGCTCCAGAGGCGTTCTTTAACCCTAGGATTTAACTTATTTATTGACACGCACTTATTCCTCTTCCGGTGACAAAGTGATAACTGTTTGAAATGAGAAGATCTGCAGCTCCGAGTCAGCTCAGCGGCAACGCAGCAAAGAAATTCAGGTTCATCCCACCTGGGAAAACCGATCATCGGGAGCCTGTTTCAGGAGCTACCAGACTCCAGGAGAGGAACGAGGTACAAGTAAAACATACTTTAGTTAGGGCTACTGGGCACCGGCATTGCGAACCGACATGGGCGAAGTTTAAGGGATTAATTTAGAAATGTCAACCGTAGGTTCTGGCAGTATGAGATAGTTTTATTATCATTTCATTCATATTGGAACAGTCTGATCATATACTCCTTAAATCCATACTTCAAAAATCTTTCCGAGGAAATGCATTTTCTCTCCAGAAGGATTGCTTCTTATTGCCACGTTTTTGATTTTTGCTTCACTATCCGTGTTTATTGTTGATGTTTATGTCTTGTTCATAGTTTTAATGTCCTGTTTATTTGTTAATTGCAATATCCAGATTTCCCATTTCCGTGTAATGTCAAGATGAAGTTGCAGGCTGTGGTTGAGGCCTCTACCCTATCCCTGTAAACTAGAAACCCCACCTCACCTAAGGGCAATTTATCATGGCCAATCCACCTAACCCACACATCTTTGGACTGTGGGAGGAAACCGGAGCACCTGGGGGAAACCCACCCAGACACGGGGAGAACGTGCAGACTCTGCACAGACAGTGACCCAAGCGGGGAATCGAACCTGGAACCGTGAAGCAACTGTGCTAACCACTGTGCTACCGTGCTGCCCTAATATGTATGCATGTTTGTAAAACTTTAATTTTAAAAAAACTGACTGACACAAGCAACTTGGCCTTTTTGAGGGAAGTTGGGGATCAGCAATGAATGCTGGCAATGCCAGCGACAATCATTTCCAATGAATAACCGTGGCTTCTGCCTCTTTCTTCACTTCACCTCTCGGGCCAAGTGGGCTAAGCTGCCTCAAGTTCGCCTGTGTCCGAATCTTATCATAGAATCATAGAAATACAGTGCAGAAGGAGTTCATTCAGCCCATTGAGTCTGCACCGGCCCTTAAAAAGAGCACCCTCCACCCTCTTCCCATAACCCAGTACCCACCTAACCTTTTGGCCACTAAGGAGCAATTTAGCATGGCCAATCCACCTAACCTGCACATCTTTGGACTGTGGGAGGAAACCGGAGCACCCGGAGGAAACACACGCAGGCATGGGGAAAAAAGCGCAAACGGACAGTTCTCCGAGGCTGGAACTGAACCTGGGTCCCTGGAGCTGTGAGGCAGCAATGCTAACCACTGTGCCATGTGCTGCCCTATCTTGACTCATCTTTTTCCACTTTCCTATCACCCCTCATGCCATCTTGAGCTCATCCTTTCCAATATATGCAATCCCTGCTTCTTTGATTCTATTCCCACTAAAACTCTCGGCCACCCATCTTCCTAACTTCCAGGTTGGCTGATATTGTTAATTATAGGGCAGCACGGTGGCGCAGTGGGTTAGCCCTGCTGCCTCACGGCGCCGAGGTCTCCGGTTCGATCCCGGCTCTGGGTCACTCGGTATGGAGTTTGCACATTCTCCCCTTGTTTGCGTGGGTTTCGCCCCCACAACCCAAAAATGTGCAGGGTAGGTGGATTGGCCACGCTAAATTGCCCCTTAATTGGAAAAAAATAATTGAGTGCTCTAAATTTATTTAAAAAAAGATATTGTTAATTATTTTTGCCACCTCTGGTTTTGCCCACTGCCGTTGCAAATCTGACATCCCCACCACTTTCCTTTTTAAAAAAGGCCTTTGACCCCTCTGCCCTTGGAAACTATTGTGCCATCTCCAATCTGTTTCCTTGCCAAAGACTTTGGACTTTCTGTCTTCTTCTTAAGCTTCCAGGACCTCTCTGCTTGAATCCCTCCAATCAGATTTCCACCCCTGCCAATGTACTGAAATGGCTCTTGTCACAGTCACAAATGGAATCCTATGTGACTGTGTTAAAAGTAAAGAATTGCTTCTCAATCTTGTCTTTAGCCTTAACATGGTTGACCACAAATTTCTCCCCTAATGATTCTCTGGGATGGAACTGCACTGGTTCCATTCTTATCTATCCAGCCATATCCAAAGAATCAGCTTAAATGGGTTTTCATCTGTATCCCTACCATTATCTCTGCTATCCCTAGGGCAGCACGGTGGCGCAGTGGGTTAGCCCTGTTGCCTCACGACGCCAAGGTCCCAGGTTCTCGGTTACTGTCCGTGTGGAGTTTGCACATTCTCCCCGTGTTTGCGTGGGTTTCACCCCCACAACCCAAAGATGTGCAGGGTAGGTGGACTGAACACGCTAAATTGCCCCTTAATTGGGAAAAAAAATGAATTGGGTATTCTAAATTAAAAAAAAAAAAAAAAAAAAAAAATCTCTGCTATCCCCTAAGGATCTAATTTGGCCCCCCGCCCCCCATATTTCTCATTAAGATAAGACCCCTTGTCAGCCCCATCCAAAAACACACTGACCGGTTCACCTATATACTGACAATACCCAGCGCGTTCTCTCTCTCTCTGTCGCATATCACTGTTGATAAATTGTCACACTGTTCTCCCAATGTTCAGTACTGGGTGAGCAGAAAATTCCTGTCAACTAAAGATTGGGAAGACCAAAGCCATTGTCTTCACTCCCCACCATTTTGGAATAAATTAACTTTGCGCTAATAAGCGTAAGCTCGTCCCAAACTCTGCTTCTCAAATCCTGACTTGCACCAAACCCCATTTATCGATCAACTCTGTGGTTGCCAGCCTGCGTTGGCTTTGGGTTAAGCAATAATGGGGGAAGAGCTGAAGCCAATTAGCAATATAAATCAAGAGCATTTTTTGTTGTATAAAAGGTAAGAGAGAGGCAAGAAAGGACATTGGACACTGGAAAATGAGACTGGAGAAGTAGTAATGGGGAACAAAGCTATGCAGAGGAACTGAATAGATACAGCAATCTTCACAGTGGAAGATACCAGAACTTCAGGAGAGTCAGAGGGCAGAGAGGACTGTAGTGGCCATCACTAAGGAGAAGCTCTGAACGTGGATAAATCACCTGGACCGGGTGGACTACACCCCAGGGTTCTGAAGGTGATAGCTGAGGAGATTGTGGAGGCATTTATGGTGATCTTTCAGTAATCACTGGAGTCAGAGAGGGTCCCAAAGGCCTGGAAAGTGGCTCTATGTCATCAATGGGAAATGGGAAGCATGACATACTGATACAGAGTGGTAGGCTTTAGGTGTTTGTGAATCCCATATATTAAGTTCCTTCCCTCAATTACTTTGTCAGGGATGTGGAATCACTAGTTGCTCTGTTAACTTGACACATACCTGATCTCAAACCGGAGTTCTTTTTGACCCAGTGCATCAATTGCCGTACGTATATTTATTGGTCACTGGCCAGACCAGTATTTATTGCCCATCCCTAATTACCCTTGAGAAGGCGGTGGTGAGCTGCCTTCTTGACCTACTGCAGTCCATGTAGGGTGTAGGTACATCCTACAGAATGATGTTAGGAAGGGAGTTCCAAGATTTTGGCCCAACGAAAGAACAGTCAGGATTGTGTGTGGCTTGGAGGGGTACTTGCAGGTATTGCCGTGCCTCCACCCTTGTCCTTCCATATGGTAGACGTAGTGAGTTTGGAAGATGCTGACAAAGAAGCCTTTTTAAAAAATATATATATTTTATTGAAATTTTCCATTTTACAACTTAATAAGGGAATATACATTAAACGTTATTTAAATAATATATTAAACTAACAACAATGAAAAAAGAGATAAACAAAAAGCCAATATCAATAACTGGCGAAAAACACTGAATAATACTCTTTCTCCCCCCCCCCTGCTGCTGCTGTCCTTTCTGTTTTTTTTCCCCCTTATCGTTCCGCGAGATAGTCAAGGAACGGTTGCCACCGCGTGGTGAACCCCTGAGCCGATCCTCTTAACGCACATTTTATTCGCTCCAGTCTTATGAACCCTGCCATGTCGTTTATCCAGGCCTCCACGCCCGGGGGCTTCGCTTCTTTCCACGTAAGTAAAATCCTTCGCCGGGCTACTAGGGACGCAAAGGCCAAGGCGTCGGCCTCTTTCGCCCCTCCTCGATCTCTTCCCCCAGCTCCTCTTCCCATTTTCCCTTCAGCTCCTACAAAGAAGCCTTTTTAAAAATAAAATAAAACCAATTCATTTTTATTTTCCAATTAAGGAGGAATTTAGTGTGGCCAATCCATCTACCCTGCAAATCTTTGGGTTGTGGAGGTGAAACCCATGCAGTCACGGGGAGAATGTGAAAATTCCACATGGACAGTGACCCGGGGCCGGGATCGAACCTGGGTCCTCGACGCCGCAAGGAAACAGTGCTAACCACTGCACCACTGTGCCACCCACTGTCAAAGAAGCCTTGATGAGTTGTTGTAGTGCAATTTGTAGATGGTACACACCGGTGCCACTGTGTCAGTGGAGGAGGGAGTGAATATTTAAGGTGGTAGATGGGGTTTAAAAAATATATATTTGCAGGATGTCGGCGTTGCTGGTTAGGCCAGCATTTATTGCCCATCGCTAGTTGCTCTTCAGGTGGTGGTGAGTTGTCTTCTTGAACCTTGCAGTCCTTGAGGTGTAGGTAGATCCACTGCTGTCTAAGGAACCTTGGTGAGTTACTGCAGTGCATCTTGTAGATGGTACACATGGCTGCTCTGACCCCCCTCCTACACCCGTTCTGTTGCTGTCCTCTCTGTCTCCTCCTCACCCTCACTGCTGCCCTCACCCCTTCCTTCCTATGAGCTAGCTCCTTCACTCGTAGCGAGGCAGTGCAGTCCCGCGCAAAATTGTCCCTGCCATCACTTTTTCTCTGTGTTATCTTCGCCGCTTCCATGTTTACCTTTTGTCCAGTCCTTTTGCACGGATGAACTCGTCTGCCTCTGCTGTGGTGGTAAAATAATGTCCCTTATTCTGATATGTCACCTAGAGCTTGGCTGGGAATAACACCCAGAATTTAACATTGCTTTTGTATAGTACTGACTTCAAGTGGTTGAATTCAGCCCTGCAGTTTGCCAGATTCGCCCCCGTGTCCTGGTATACCCTTATCCTGTGTCCCTCCAAACTGCTTGCATTTGTCTGCCGAGCCCAATGCAGGATCTTCTCCCAATCCTGGTACCTGTACAGATTGGCTATTATCGCCCTTGGCTGCTCCCCGGCTTTCACTTTGATCGGAGTGACCTATGTGCCCTGTTGATCTCTGGTGGCTTGCGGAAGCTATCCCATCCAACCAAGTTGTCCAGCCTCTGGGCCATGTAGTCGATTGGGTCTCTGCCCTAAATTCCTTCTGGCAGGCCCACTCTTCGAATGTTTTTTCACCTGGATTGGTTCTCTTGGTCCTCGACCTTCCATTTCAGGTTCCCTCGGGTCTCCACCAACCTCTTTATCTCGGTTGCTCTGATCCATTGATGCCCGAGGGTGGCATGGTAGCACGGTGATTAGCACTGTTGCTTCACAGTGCGAGGGTCCAAGATGCGATTCCCGGCTTGGGTCACTGTCTGTGCGTAGTCTGCACGTTTTCCCCATGTCTGCTTGGGTTTCCTCCGGGTGCTCCAGTTTACTCCCACAAGTCCTGAAAGATGTGCTTGTTCGGTGATTTGGACATTCTGAATTCTCCCTTTGTGTACCCGAACAGGCGCCGGAGTGTGGCGACCAGGGGATTTTCACAGTTTAGTAATTGCACTATTATTGTAAGCCTACTTGTGACACTAATAAAGATTATTATTATTATTTTTGGATTGTTTTGCCCTGGGCCTACAGCTTCCTTCTCATCCCATCCAGCACCGTCTGCATGGCGGCCAGCGCCTCTGTCACCCTGACTGCTTTTGGATCTCTACCTTGATCTCTTTTATTGCGGTCAGTTCTTTAGTTAGCAACGTCTTTCATCCATCTCCTGGTGGGGGGCAGGGAGTGGGGGGGTGGGAGGAGGAGGAGAGAGGGAGCCCACTATCTGAGTCACAGGTCTCCCTCTCTCGGGGTGGCCAGGGAGACCGCTTTGTAGGTCCACCAACCCGCTCTCTCGATGCTCAGTCCTTTTCCGCCGTTTCTGGCTTCCTTGCGGCCTCTGAGCTACTGCTTCCTGGCAAACTTTTCTTCTTCCATATCTCCGTGGGCGAGGGGATGAATGAGTCCGATTTTTGCGGGCTAAATTTGGCCAATAGTGCCTATTTTGCTGTGTTCCGAACGAGAGCCACTTGGCACACTTAGAGTATTGTGTGCATTTTGGTCTCCTCTGACGAAGGATGTTCTTGCTCTTGAGGGAGTGCAGCGAAGGTTTACCAGATTGATTTCATGGATGGCGGGACTGTCATATGAGGAGACATTGACTAGGTTGGGATTGTTCTCACTGGAGTTCAGAAGAATGAGGGGGGATCTCATAGAGACTTATAAAATTCTAACGGGACTAGACCGGATAGATGCAGGGAAGATGTTACCAATGATGGATGTGTCTAGAACCAGGGGTCACAGCCTGAGGATTCAGGGTAAACCATTTCGGACAGAGATAAGGAGACACTTCTTCACACAAAGAGCGGTGAGCCTGTGGAATTCATTGCCACAGGAAGTAGTTGATGGTAAAACGTTGAACATATTCAAGAGGCGGCTGGATATAGCAATTGGGGAGAAAGGGATTAAAGGCTATGGGGAGAAAGCAGAATTAGTCTATTGAGTTGGATGATCTGCCATGATCGTGATGAATGGTGGAGCAGGCTCGAAGGGCCAAAAGGCCTCCTCCTGCTCCTATCTTCTATGTATCTATGATATGCGACTAATCAGCACATTTCCGTCAACGGAAGTAAATCAGCTGATTCTTGAGATGAAGGGATTTGTCCTCTGAGGAAAGTTTGAGCAGTTTCGGCCTATACTCACTGGCGTTTAGAAGAATGAGAGGTGATCTTAATAAAAGGTAAGATTCTGATGGGCTTGCCTGGGTGGATGCTGGGAGGAGGTGGGGGAATTTAGAACTAGGGGCACAGTTTAAAAAAAATAAGGGATCTCCCATTTAGGATGGGGATGACATTAGGTCATGGCAGAAGGTCATTAATCTTTGGAATTTGCCTGAGAGCAGTGGAGGCTGGGTCGTTGAATAGATTGCCATTAAAGGGGTTGTTGTCAGGCAGGAAAGTGGAGTTATGGCCACAATCAGATCAGATGATCTTTTTAAATGGCAAAGCAGGTCTGATGGCCAAAAGATTTACTCCTATTTCTTGTGTTTTTATGTAAGATCAATATTTATGCACCGTCTTTACTCTAACTCATTCTTTCTCGAGCTCTGTAATGTGAAAATCGATATTGGGCAGCACAGTAGCATAGTGGTTAGCACAATTGCTTCACAGCTCCAGGGTCCCAGGTTCGATTCCTGGCTTGGGTCACTGTCTGTGTGGAGTCTGCACGTTCTCCCTGTGTGTGCGTGGGTTTCCTCCGGGTGCTCCGGTTTCCTCCCACAGTCCAAAGATGTGCAGGTTAGGTGGATTGGCCGTGCTAAATTGCCCTTAGTGTCCAAAATTGCCCTTAGTGTTGGGTGGGGTTACTGGGTCATGGGGATAGGGTGGAGGTGTGAGCTTGGTAGGGTGCTCTTTCAAAGAGCCGGTGCAGACTCGATGGGCCAAATGGCCTCCTTCTGCACTGTAAAGTCTATGATAATCTATGATTTGCCTCCGTTTTCTTTATTCCACAATATTACAACCCATATTTTAGTTCAAGATGTATTGGTTAAGTAATATATATGTACAGCTGTGGTGGTGTCGTAGACTAGACCATTGGCCCTTCATCTGAACGTACCAATTTGTTTTCATGTTTCCCGTGTTAACTTTAATGGCAATCAATAAAAATAAGTTGGTTGTGTGAGGTGATTTCCATTTCTTTTTATTTTATTACCTTTTTTATTTTAGGCACCTCATGAAAGTGACGATAATCAGAGTTCTTTATCGCAATCCAAAGCATTGCTCGCAAAATGTGAACGAATCCAGACCTGCTCTTCTCACCAAACTACAGAAAATGTGAATGAAGGTGGTCACCTTGAGAGATCTGACCATTTGACCACCATACCTACTTCATCGGTGGGAGCACCAGGTACAACTCGGGCTGGTAATTACAACTTCATTTTGTTACACTCTGAAATGAAATTCTGGATTTCACGAATATTAGCTGTGTGACTTGCCATTTCCTAGTAAAGTACCTTCAGGCAGAGAGAGTTAAGACATGCAGTTGCAAAGAAAGGAGTCTTACTACTGACACTGAGTATCTTTCTGCTAAAACTATAACATTAATGCAATTGCAAATTAAATCTGGTGCTGATGGCCTGAGAAGAGTCTCGGTTACTTTGTTTTGGAATGAATTTGTTCTGTAGTTCTGGATTTAATCTGTGCAAGTTTAGCTTTGCACCAATTCTAAATTGGTAGTATGTGTTTGCCTTGAAAGTCTGATTTTTCTTTTGGCAGCAGTAGGACTTTTTTTTACATCACAATGGTTGATATGTGATATTACTGCATAGCTGTCATTAAAGTTTTCTCACCTGTATATCAGGAAAGTGTAAAGATTGGCTACAAAAATTTCACGGCATGAGAAAAAAGGTAAAATCTTGTATTTGTGTTGTGCTTTTTGTGTCCCTGTAACATTCCAAAACACTACACAGACAATAAAATACTTTCACTGTTGTGATGTAGAGAAATATGGCAGTCACTTTGGGCGCAGCCAAGAATTGCATTCAGATAAACGATCAGTATTTTTGTTTTGGGGGCGTGGGGGCAGTTTTGGGTTGAAAGATTAATTTTGATCAGCGTACATGGTGAACTCTTCAGTTTTTCTGAGCATAGAGCCATAAGTTCTTTTGTGTTAATCCAAGAGGAACCTCTCATCTGAAAGATGGCATCTCAGAATGTGCAGCTATATAATCAAGTGTCAACCTCGACTGCATGTTCCTCGAAGGTTGAGCCTGACCCCATGATATCCTCACTTAAGTTGTACCTCCTGAGTCAAGCCTAACACCTTAAAAGTTCTGGTTGCATCTTGTTAGACATGATGGCTTGGTGTTATGGGCCAGGGTTTAGAGAACCCCAAAGTGTATCATGGAGTTCACCTGACCCACAACATTTGGTATGGGGAGCACACGGCCCACTCTACAGGTGTGGTACAGCAGAAATGGAAAAGTATGTTTTAAAAGCAAAACAATGTTTATTCTATGGACTCAAGTTAACCTTTTTAAAACATACAGTGAACACCTTAGCAACCATTAATTCAAATACAACCCCCATAGAATACAACACTAAGTAAGCTGTCCTTTTAACATCCAGAAGACTTTTTAAAAAATCCTTTAAACAGAAGCATATCAGGTTTACATTCACTACTGAAAACATTTATAATTCTGAATTCACCAAATGATCAAGAGATAGTCTTTTAATTGCAGAGATCAACAGTACAGCTGCTCTGTCTGGCTTCAGCTCTCACACTGAAAGCGAAACTAAAACACACCCTGCAGCAAACAGCTTAAAACGAAAGTAAAAAGCTGACAGACAGCCCAGCTCCACCCCCTCTCTGACATCACTGCAGTAATAAACACCCATTTCTTAAAGGTACTCTCACTACAGATATTTATGTACACACCCATTTATAAACACCCATTTTTTAAAGGTACTCTCACATGACACTTGGCTTGTTTATTTAGAGTCCTAGAGATCCACAGCACAGGAAAGGCTCTTTGGCCTATCACGTCTGCGCCAAAAAAAACAACCACCTAACTATTCTAATCCCTTTTTACAGCACTTGGCCGATAGCCTTGTATGCCTTGGAATTGCAAGTGCACATATAAATACTTCCTAAATGTTATGAGGGACTCTGTCTCCACCACCCTTTCAGGCAGTGACTTCCAGACTCCCACCGCCATCTGGGTGCAAATCTTTTTCCTCACATCCCCTCTAAACCTTCTGCCTCTCATGATAAATCTATGCCCCCTGGTCATCCCTCCACCAAGGGAAAAGTTTCTCCATATCTACTCTATCCGTGCCCCTCATAGTTTTATACATCTCAATCATGTCCCCACCCCCCACCCTCAGTCTCCTCTGCTCCAAGGAAAACAACACCAGTCTATCCAATCTCTTTTAATAACTAAAACTCTCCAGCCCGGGTAACGTCCTGGTAAATCTCCTCTGCATCCTTTCAGATGCTATCACATCCCTTCTATAATGTGGATTCCACAACTGCACAGGATACTCTACCTGCGGGCTAACCAATGTTTCATACAGTTTCATCATAACCTCGCTGCTCTTAAACTCTATGATGTGGAGATGCAGGTGTTGGACTGGGATGAGCACAGTAAAAAGTCTTACAACACCAGGTTAAAGTCCAACAGGTTTGTTTCGATTCACTATAGAATCGAAACAAACCTGTTGGACTTTAACCTGATGTTGTAAGACTTCTTACTTAAACTCTCTGCCTCGGCAATAAAGGACTCTCTGCCTCGGCAATAAAGGCAAGTAAACCATATACCATCTCAACCACTGTATCCACCTGCTCTGCTACCTTTAATGGACTAGTGTACATGCACACCAAGGTCCTTCTGATCCTTGGTGCTTCCCAGGGTCCAGCCTTTCACCCTGTATTCCCTTACCTTGTTTGTCCTGCCCAAGTGCATCACCTCGCATTTATCCAGATTGAATTCCATTTGCCACTGATCAGCTCATCTGACCAGCCCGTCTATATCCTCCTGTAATCGAAGGCTATCCTCACTAATTACCATCCCACCAATTTTTGTATCATCCGTGAACTTACTGATTAACCCTCCAACATTCGTGTCTAAGTAATTCATATAAACCACAAGCAGCAATCGCTCCAACACCGACCCCTGCAAGACCCCACTGGACACCGTCTCCAGTCAGAAAAACATGCTTCGACCATTACCCTCTGTTTCCTGCCACTCTGCCAATTCCGGATTTAATTTGCCAAATATCCTTCGATTTTCTATGTATTATGTTCAGAGTCATAAAGTTATAACAGCATGGAAGGAGGCCATTCGGTCCATCAAATTTACTAGGTTTTTCTATGCTAAATAGACTATTGAAACAATGTATGTTCACCATAGCTCACAACTTCAGTGCTTTGCAATAATTTGGCAAATTACAGTTTTAAAAAAAAAAAGTTGATTTGGGAGCTGGTTGATCCTGTTCAAGGTGACACTGGGGATCCAAGTTCAAATGTTATTAATGAACCAGGCTGCAGCTTCAAGGTGCAACTTTATTATAGTTTTCTGATTAGAGAATTGTACGGCGCAGAAGGATTTGATCTTTCGAGTCTGCGCCAGTTCCTCTCTATCCTTTATTTCCCCAGACCCCTGCGCACTTTCTGTTTCAAGAAAATGTTTTATGATGTTTGAAAATATGTTAGAGATTGAACCATTGACCATGAGAAAACAAACCTGAGGTCCGAAAACCCCAAGTTAAAAAGGGAATATTGTTATCTCAGGATGGGAATAAATAAAGTAAAATCACATTCCAATATCTCTTTTTAAATCCCACATTTGATCACACTTCACGTAAAAATGAATACGGTCAGATTTTCTCACAGCACTTGTACCTCGTGCATAAGACAAATAAAATAGTTTTACTATGTAGACCCTTTCTCTTATAACCTGAAACCAACGGTCATGTAGAATACTAGGAAGTTAATAATGTAGGTATCACTAATATGCCATTAAGTTTAGGTTGAAAAAGAATATATATATTTTCAAAGAAAGGTAATAAACAGATGTAAGACACAGCAAATATCAGCAATGCAATAATACATATAAAATCAGTCCACAAGGATTAAAAATGACATTTTCATGAACCTTTCTTGTCCAGTGTGTTACTAGCCCATGGTTCCAAAGACCAATGATTTTTTTAAAATTTAGAATGTTTTTATTATGAGTTTTTCATTTTATACAATTCAAAAAAAATAAATCTGTACAAAACCAACCATTAAACATAACTTCCAATCTCCTTTTTTTTTGTATAGAATTTTTTAATGGTTTTTCATTATCATACATTAGCAAGGTGGTATAGTGACAATATATTACATTGTGATAAATCAATAATAATTTTTATTAGTATCACAAGAGGCTTACATTAACACTGCAATGAAATTACTGTGAAAAGCCCTAAGTCGCCACACTCCGGCGTCTGTTCTGATACACTGAGGGAGAATTCAGAATGTCCAATTCGCCTAACAAGCACGTCTTTCGGGACTTGTGGGTGGAAACTGGAGACTCCGGAGGAAACTCTCCACACGGTCCGATCGGTATACGTGCCTTCCCCCCCTCCTCCCCATTTTGTTGGTGCTTGTGGTCTCTTTGTGGGGCCCCCCATCCCCTTTGCTCTATTGGCTGTGGGCTTCGAATAGGCTCTTGAACAGGTTAGTGAATGGCCTCCACATCTTGTGGAAGCCCTCTTCCGATCCCCGGATGGCAAATTTAATTTTCCCCAGTTGGAGAAATTCTGACAGATTGGCCAGCTTTGGGTGGTGCTGCTGATCGGCAGCCGAGCAAAATTCTTTGGCGAGTGATTAGGGGGACAAAGGCTAGGGCATCGGCCCCTCTCCCCATAAAGAGTTTTGGCTGGTCTGATATCCCGAAGACTGCCACTTTGGGCAGGCTCCACCTTCATTCCCACAACCTTGGATATTGCCTCAAAAATCTGTCCAAAACCCGACCAATCTAGGCATGCCCAGAACATGTGGGTGTGGTTGGTTCTGTCTCCCTGGCACCGTTCACATTTGTCCTCCACCTCTGAGAAGAACCTGCTCATTCGGGTTTTTTGTTAGGTGTGCTCGGTATACCACTTTCAGCTACATTAGGCTTAGCTATGTGCATGTGGAGGTGGGTTTGACACTTTTTTCAGTGCTTCGCTCCAGAGTCTCCACCCTATTTCAATCCCTAGCTCTTCCTCCCATTTTTCTCTTGTCTTGTCCAGTGGGGAGTGTTGCTAAGTTTGGCTTAGTCTAATTGCTCTGTTTTAACACCTTTGCTCTTGAGTCGCCAGGTATCTTTATGATACCGCCACGTGGTTCAAGTCCGAGTAATGATCAATAATCTAATACACCGCTTAGTAAGATTTAAATCAAAGCACATTTATTATACACAGTAATCACTACTCGTGTACAAATTCTACGTCTACAGCTAACAGGCCAATACTTAAACTTTGAACTGGCCCACCAGGTCAGGGAAACGAATGGCCTTTTGTTCGGGTTCTGAGCCTGCGGGATTCGAAGTTGGTACAGATTGGTAGCTAGGAGAGCCTATCTCTTAGTGAGCGTTGAAGTAAGACTTACTGGATATCGGCGGCGGCTGAACCGGTCACTGTCAAGGGTTGGTTCGTGTTGCTGAGTGACCCGGTCAAGAAGAACGATTTGAACTTGGGCTTGATTCTTAGTCCCTAGGGGCTTCCCACCTTTCGGGGCGGACCCTGTACCTGGTCCCAAGTGATTGGACTTTGTCCCAATCACTTGGTTCGATTTTCTCCAATGCTGGAGCGGTTCCCTGATCGATGGGCGTTCTTGAGGTAGTCGTTCACCTCCTTTTGTGTAGGCTCCTGCTGGCGCCGAAGAGTCTGGTTTTGCTTTGTGTGTCTAAATGTTGCTTATTGTTTGCGGGGATTGCTCATTAGTATGCAGATGGCTGTTGTTTTGTTATGCTGATGGTTGCTGGTATCGATCTTGTCTGGCCTTTCCAGAGGTAAATACACAGTCAACCTGCAGCTGCTGGTTTTTGTCTTGTTGGTTGACTTTCCCATCAGCGTGAAGGATCACATAACAATGTTGCGTTCCATTCCCTGACCTTGGGGGGGTGGGGGGGGGGGGCACTTCCTTCATGGCCTCTGCACTGACCATAGCTATGCAAAAATGTTTTGTTTTTTTTAAAGAATATTTTATTGAAAATTTTTGGTCAACCAACACAGTACATTGTGCATCCTTTACACAACATTGTAACAATACAGATAATAATGACCTTTTTAAATTTAAACAAAAACAACAACAAATAAATAAATATTAAATAACAAAAAATAAAAACTAGCCCTAATTGGCAACTGCCTTGTCTCAGGCCACACCCTCCCCCCCCCCCCCCCCCCCCCCCATCCCCCCCCCCCCCAGTCCTGGGCCGCTGCTGCTGCCTTCTTTGTTCTCCCCTATCTATCTTTCCGCAAGATATTCGACGAACGGTTGCCACCGCCTAGTAAACCCTTGAGCCGACCCCCTTAGGACGAACTTAATCCGCTCTAACTTTATGAACCCCGCCATATCATTTATCCAGGTCTCCACCCCCGGGGGCTTGGCTTCTTTCCACATTAGCAATATTCTGCGCCGGGCTACTAGGGACGCAAAGGCCAAAACATCGGCCTCTTTCGCCTCCTGCACTCCCGGCTCTTGTGCAACCCCAAATATAGCCAACCCCCAGCTTGGTTCGACCCGGACTCCTACTACTTTCGAAAGCACCTTTGTCACCCCCATCCAAAACCCCTGTAGTGCCGGGCATGACCAAAACATATGGGTATGATTCGCTGGGCTTCTCGAGCACCTCTCACACCTATCCTCCACCCCAAAAAATTTACTGAGCCGTGTTCCAGTCATATGTGCCCTGTGTAATACCTTAAACTGAATCAGGCTTAGCCTGGCGCACGAGGACGACGAGTTTACCCTGCTTAGGGCATCTGCCACATCCCCTCCTCAATCTCCTCCCCTAGCTCTTCTTCCCATTTCCCTTTTAGTTCGTCCATCAGTCTCCCCTTCGTCTCTCATTTCCCTATATATATCCGACACCTTACCGTCCCCCACCCATTTCTTTGAGATGACTCTGTCCTGCACCTCTTGTGTCGGGAGCTGCGGGAATTCCCTCACCTGTTGCCTCGCAAAAGCCCTCAATTGCATGTACCTGAATGCATTCCCTTGGGGCAACCCATATTTCTCGGTCAGCGCTCCCAGACTCGCAAACTTCCCATCCACAAATAGATCTTTCAATTGCGTTATACCTGCTCTTTGCCACATTCCATATCCCCCATCCATTCCCCCCGGGGCAAACCTATGGTTGTTTCTTATCGGGGACCCCCCCAGTGCTCCGGTCTTTCCCCTATGCCGTCACCACTGTCCCCAAATCTTCAGTGTAGCTACCACCACCGGACTCGTGGTATAGTTCCTTGGTGAGAATGGCAATGGGGCTGTCACCATAGCCTGCAGGCTGGTCCCCCTACAGGACGCCCTCTCTAATCTCTTCCACGCCGCTCCTTCCTCCTCTCCCATCCACTTACTCACCATTGAAATATTAGCAGCCCAATAATACTCACTTAGGCTCGGTAGTGCCAGCCCCCCCCTATCCCTACTACGCTGTAAGAATCCCTTCCTCACTCTCGGAGTCTTCCCGGCCCAAACAAAACCCATGATACTCTTTTCTATCCTTTTGAAAAAAGCCTTCGTGATCACCACCGGGAGACACTGAAACACAAAGAGGAATCTCGGGAGGACCACCATCTTAACCGCCTGCACCCTCCCTGCCATTGACAATGCTACCATATCCCATCTCTTGAAATCTTCCTCCATCTGTTCCACCAACCGCGTCAAATTTAGCCTGTGCAATGTGCCCCAATTCTTAGCTATCTGGATCCCCAGGTAACGAAAGTCTCTTGTTACCTTCCTCAACGGTAGGTCTTCTATTTCTCTACTCTGCTCCCCTGGATGCACCACAAACAGCTCACTCTTCCCCATGTTCAATTTATACCCTGAAAAATCCCCAAACTCCCCAAGTATCCGCATTATTTCTGGCATCCCCTCTGCTGGATCCGCCACATATAGTAGCAGATCATCCGCATATAAAGATACCCGGTGTTCTTCTCCTCCCCTAAGTATTCCCCTCCATCCCTTGGAACCTCTCAGCGCTATCGCCAGGGGCTCAATCGCCAGTGCAAACAGTAATGGGGACAGAGGACATCCCTGCCTTGTCCCTCTATGGAGCCGAAAATATGCCGATCCCCGTCCATTCGTGACCACACTCGCCACTGGTGCCCTATACAACAGCTGCACCCATCTAACATACCCCTCTCCGAACCCAAATCTCCTCAACACCTCCCACAGATAATCCCACTCCACTCTATCAAATGCTTTCTCGGCATCCATCGCCACTACTATCTCCGTTTCACCCTCTGGTGGGGCCATCATCATTACCCCTAACAACCTCCGTATGTTCGTGTTCAGCTGTCTCCCCTTCACAAACCCAGTTTGGTCCTCATGAACCACCCCCGGGACACATTCCTCTATTCTCATTGCCATTACCTTGGCCAAGACCTTGGCATCTACATTGAGGAGGGAGATTGGTCTGTAGGACCCGCATTGTAGCGGATCCTTTTCCTTCTTTAAAAGAAGCGATATCGTTGCTTCTGACATAGTCGGGGGCAGTTGTCCCCTTTCCTTTGCCTCGTTAAAGGTCCTCGTCAGTAGCGGGGCGAGCAAGTCCAAATATTTTCTGTAAAATTCAACTGGGAATCCGTCCGGTCCCGGGGCCTTTCCCGTCTGCATGTTCCTAATTCCTTTCACCACTTCTTCTACTGTGATCTGTGCTCCCAATCCCATCCTTTCCTGCTCTTCCACCTTGGGAATTTCCAGCCGATCCAAAAACTCCATCATTCTCTCCCTCCCATCCGGGGGTTGAGCTTCATACAATTTTTTATAAAATGTCTTAAACACTTCATTCACTCTCTCCGCTCCCCGCTCCGTCTCTCCATCTTCGTCTCTCACCTTTTCCTCAATTGGTGTACCAGCAATCTGCTCGCCTTCTCTCCATATTCATACTGTACACCCTGCGCCTTCCTCCATTGTGCCTCTGCAGTGCCTGTGGTCAGCAAGTCAAATTCCACATGCAGCCTTTGCCGTTCCCTATACAGTCCCTCCTCCGGTGCTTCCGCATACTGTCTGTCCACCCTCAAAAGTTCTTGCAACAACCGCTCCCGTTCCTTACTCTCCTGCTTCCCTTTATGTGTCCTTATTGATATCAGCTCCCCCCTAACCACCGCCTTCAACGCCTCCCAGACCACTCCCACCTGAACCTCCCCATTGCCATTGAGTTCCAAGTACTTTTCAATCCTCTCATCCGCCATTTCATCCCCTCACCCTTAAGCACACCCCCTCATCCGCCATTAGTCCCATGTCCATTCTCCAGGGTGGACGCCCTCTTGTTTCCTCCCCTATCTCCAAGTCTACCCAGTGTGGGGCATGATCCGAAATGGCTATAGCCGTATATTCCGTTCCCCTCACCCTCGGGATCAATGCCCTACCCAACACAAAAAAGTCTATGCGTGAATAGACTTTATGGACATAGGAGAAAAACGAGAACTCCTTACTCCTAGGTCTACTGAATCTCCACGGGTCCACCCCTCCCATCTGCTCCATAAAATCCTTAAGCACCTTGGCTGCTGCCGGCCTCCTACCAGTCCTGGACTTCGACCTATCCAGCCTTGGTTCCAACACCGTGTTAAAGTCTCCCCCCATTATCAGCTTTCCGGTCTCTAGGTCTGGGATGCGTCCTAGCATTCGCCTCATAAAATTGGCATCGTCCCAATTCGGGGCATACACGTTTACCAACACCACCATCTCTCCCTGTAATTTGCCACTCACCATCACTTATCTGCCCCCGTTATCCGCCACTATAGTCTTTGCCTCGAACATTACCCGCTTCCCCACTAATATAGCCACCCCCCTGTTTTTCGCATCCAGCCCCGAATGGAACACCTGCCCTACCCATCCTTTGCGCAACCTAACCTGATCTATCAGTTTCAGGTGCGTTTCCTGTAACATGACCACATCTGCTTTAAGTTTCTTAAGGTGTGCGAATACTCGTGCCCTCTTTATCGGCCCGTTAAGCCCCCTCACGTTCCACGTGATCAGCGAGTTGGGGGGCTTCCCACCCCCCCCCCTTGCCGGTTAGCCATCATCTTTTTCCAGCTTCTCGCCCAGTTCCCACGCAGCTGTATTTCTCCCAGACGGTGCCCCCCCGCCCATCCTTTCCCGTACCCACTCCCCCCTTTCCCCAGCAGCAGCAACCCAGTAATCCCCCCCCCCCCCCCCCGCTAGACCCCCCGCTAGCGTAATTACTCCCCCCATGTTGCTCCCAGAAGTCAGCAAACTCTGGCTGACCTCGGCTTCCCCCCGTGATCACGGCTCGCCCCGTGCGGCGCCCCCTCCTTCCTGCTTCTCTATTCCCGCCATAATTATCATAGCGCGGGAACCAAGCCCGCGCCTCTCCCTCGGCCCCGCCTCCCATGGCCAACGCCCCATCTCCTCTCCCTCCCCACCTCCCCCCATCACCACCTGTGGGAGAAAGAAAAGTTACCATACCGCAGGATTAATCATACAATCCCTCTTCGCCCCCCCCACTCGTCCCACCACATTGTCCAAACGTTCATTTTCGTAGTCCAATCATTCCAATTTTTCTTCTACAATAAAAGTCCACGCTTCATCCGCCGTCTCAAAGTAGTGGTGCCTCCCTTGATATGTGACCCACAGTCTTGCCGGTTGCAGCATTCCAAACTTTATCTTTTTTTTGTGAAGTACCGCTTTGGCCCGATTAAAGCTCGCCCTCCTTCTCGCCACCTCTGCACTCCAATCTTGATAGACGCGGATCACCGCGTTCTCCCATTTACTACACCGAGTTTTCTTCGCCCATCTAAGGACCATTTCTCTATCCTTAAAACTGAGAAATCTCACCACTATTGCTCTGGGAGCTTCTCCTGTTCTCGATCCTCGCACCATAACTCGGTATGCTCCCTCCACCTCCAACGGACCCGTCGGGGCCTCCACTCCCATTAACGAGTGCAGCATCGTGCTCACATATGCCCCGACGTCCGCCCCCTCCACACCTTCAGGAAGGCCAAGAATCCTCAAGTTGTTCCTCCTTGCGTTATTTTCCAGTGCCTCCAACCTCTCCACAGATCGTTTCTGGTGTGCCTCCTGTATCTCCGACTTCACCACCAGGCCCTGTATATCGTTTTCATTCTCTGCTGCTTTCGCCTTCACGACCCGAAGCTCCTGCTCCTGGGTCTTTTGTTCCTCTTTCAGCCCTTCAATCGCCTGTAATATCGGGGCCAACAACTCTTTCTTCATTTCCTTTTTTATCTCCTCCACGCAGCGTTTCAAAAACTCTTGTTGTTCATGTGAAGGAAGTCCTCATGGCTCTTCTCTTTCCTTTTCTTCTCTTCTCTGGTCCTGGAACTTCTGTGGAAACGAGCATAGTGTCTGTAACTATCTTTGTTTGATATCTCGTACGATAGTGTGTCTGTCTTGTAGTGCCAATTAATCCCTTTATATTTGGTCATTATGTGTGACTCCCTCATTTTTTTTTTTCTTCAAAAATCGAATCTTTAGGGCAAGACACACTTCCCAATAATGAACCAGTGCGAGCCGGCTCGCAGACTGTGCAATGTACCATCCAAATGTTTCAGGATGTAAATAGCATGTGGTTGGCAACCTAAAGGTTACCTAAAACAAAACACAACTTCTTGAACGAAAAGTGCCAAAATGAGGTGCGTATGGGCCGCGACGGGTAAGAGTTGGATGGGTCCCCGGGTAGGACGGCTACCAATGCCGTGTCTCTCCTCCCCGAGCGTAATTGACCAGAGGGGGGGGGTTCCCAGGCAGGGCGGGTCCCAAGCTGTTTCTCCACTGCCTGAGCAACCGACAAGAACGGGCAAAAAATGTAGTCACCGTGGTGGGGCTGCCGTAGTGGTTCTACCTTCGAACCAGAAGGGCAGTTATGAACGGGCGTCTGGTTCCTTAACCATTCTCTGCAGACAAGCTAGTTCCGCTGAACTAGTGTCCGGCAATAGTGAGTCTCTCTGGGCAAGTCCTCAGAGGTTTCGGCTGAATAGGCGTGGGGCAGTGAGAAAAAATTCTCCTGTCAGACATACAACATTTAACAAACTTACAAACAACATAAAACATTCTGCAGGTTCCATCAGAAAGTACACCACTTCTCCCAAGCGGTTCCTTTTAAAACATCATCTGGACACCTCAGTTCTCGGTTGCGAACAGGGTCGCTAAGGGGTTCTCGGTTTGGGAGTCAGACCCAAGGTCGTCATCTTCTCCCGGGTGCCAAACTCTGGAGTGGATTAGGGCTGAAAGGGCTGCATGGTGTGAGTTGGGGTCGCTCTCGTCGTTGCGGACGAGTCGGAACGAGTTATCTCGGTGCCAGTAATTGGTGTCTAGCTGTGTGGGGACAAAATCGGGGTCGTCAGTGTGGTTCCGTGGTTGGTGGTGGGGTTTGTTTAGGAAAGTGATCATGGAGGGATGACTTGGATCGTAGTCAGAATCGCTGGGTGTGGGTCCTGTTGTATGGGGATAGTAGGTCAGTGCATTTCTAAACCTCTCATAGGGTGCTAGATATTTTCCTTTTATGTTTTCCCTGAGATTGCTGTCCTGCTTCTGGGCCTCTACCAGATCCTCGATCTTTGTCTGTGAGACCTGAACTGCACTCACTGGTGCGCTTTCGGGGGGGTGTCCAAAGATATCCATGCCTGGAACCTGCTTTGGCCAGTGCGTTGGCATTCACATTTCCAGGGGGGGAGGAACGATGGTGACTGCGGACTTTGATTATCCCAAAAGTCCTATTCTGGGCTCTCTGTAAAATATGACGGAGCAATGCGGGGGCTGAGGGGAGGGGTTTTCCGTCTGCGGAAACAAATCCTCTTACTTTCCACAGGGGCAGAAATTCCGTGAGGCTGTTGCAGACATAGAGGCTGTCCGAGTATATGTCTGCTGGGCTGGGGAAGGAATCTGGGTGCTCAACTATATATGCGATGGCCGCAAGCTCTGCTGCCTGCGCGCCTAAGTGGCCTGGAAGTTTTAACGATATTTCCTCAAGGGTGCGCCCCTGCGTGTCTTCGACATAGATACAGCAACCTGTTATGCGCTTCCCATCCAAGACTGTGGAAGATCCATCCACATAGATCTTTATGGGCTCACGTGTCCGTGTGCTGGGGGCTGTGGGTTGAACTACCTATCTTTCTGGGGGGTGGTTTAGCAATAAAGGGGCCTGTGTTGTGGTGTGGAGAGATAATTTTGCATTCATGGGGGGTTCCGGGGTACTGTAAGCTGTTGGCTAAAAAGGTGTGCGTCTTTGTCCTTTTAACAGTGATGTCCCGTCCCTGCAAGAGAAGGGTCCATCTCGCTGCTCTAATCTGGCTTACTGTACCGTCCTTGAGTCATCCGTCCAGTAAAAGTTTGGTGGGGGTGTGTTCGGTGAGAATTGTAATGGGGTTCAGTCCGGTAATGTATGAAAAATACTGGACTGCCCAAAATACTGCGAGCAGGTGCCTCTCACAGGCTGAAAATACCTGCTCCACAGCATCTAAAATTCTGGAGGTGTAAGCTACGGGCCTTAACTGGTTGTGCCATTCCTGGAGGAGCACGGCTGAGAGGGTGCGGTCTGTGGTTGCTACCTCTATGGCGTAAGGGGAAAGCGGGTCTGGAACTTTGTAGTGCGGGGGCTGCTATGTGCTTGTTTTAAAGAGTCCGCAGCATCCGTATGCTGCGGAGGCCACTCCCAGGGGGCTCCTTTAGGAGGTCTGAGAGGGGTGCTACCTTGCTGGCGAAACCGTCAATGTGGTTTCGGCAGTAGCCAACCAGTCCTAAAAACGACCGGAGGGCTGAAACGTTCTGGGGAAGGGGTAATTTAGCAATCGAGTCAATCCTTTTATGCTTGATCTCGTGTTTACCATGTGTGATAATTATTCCCAAATATATCACCTTATCTTCCAAAGTCTGGGCCTTTTTGGGGTTAACTTTACAACCAATTGAATGTAAGAGTTCCAGGAGTTCGGACAGAAGCTCAATGTGCTCTTCCTTGGTGTCTGTCTGCAGTAGTAAGTCGTCTATGTGCTGAACCAGACATTCGGGGCGAGAGAATTTGGCTAAACCCTTTGCCAGCTGTCGGTGGAAAATGGAGGGGAAGTTGTGGAAGCCTTGTGGCAGGCATGTCCACGTGTACTGCTGTGCTTTAAAGGTGAAGGCAAATTTGTACTGGCACGCCTTTGCCAATGGAATGGACCAGAATCCATTACTGACGTCCCAAACCGTAAAGAATCGTGAATTGAGTCCCTGCTTGAGCATGGTCTTGGGACTTGTTGCTACTGTGGGGGCTGCTGCGGGGGTGACTTTGTTGAGTTCCCGGTAATCGATGGTCAGTCGCCATGATCCATCGGGCTTTCTCACTGGCCAAATCGGGGCTACTGATCTAAGTACGCCCTTCTCTAATACGCTTTCTATTACCTTGGAGATTTCTCCCTCTGCCTCTTGGGGAAATCCGTACTGTTTTGGGGGTCTAGGGTCAGGTCCTGTTATTTGTACGGAGCCAGTCATCCGTCCACAGTCGTGCTTGTGGGTCGCGAATGTTGCCCTGTTCTTTTGCAGAACTGCCCTAACCTGCTTGTCCGTACTAAGTGTGGTCGGCTTGAACCAAAATTTGCCTACTGCGCTAATTTTGTTCGCATACTCTCCTATGTTGAGCGTTGCGTGGGCTCTTGCGGATTTCGCCATCTTCCAGACACACTGGTTGACTGGATCGAATGAAAGATTATGGGAATTCATGAAATCGATTCCCAGAATGTGTTCCGCTGTGTGGGGCAGGTCAACTAAAACTACGGGGTGCTTGGTGGTGATGGAACCGATTTGAATGGGTACAGGGGCTGTGATGTGTCCCTGCTCTGAGTGGCCTGTAAAGCCGCTGCGGGTGATGGTGGCTGTAGTGGGCCACGTGTCTTTTTGAAACTGGGTGGAGGAATTTATCGTGGTGCGGGACCCTCCTGTGTCCCAGAGAAATTCGATGGGCTGTCCCCGAATTTTTGCTGCAACTACCGGTCGTCCGGACCTATCCCAAAGGGTGTCGCAGACCCAACTGGGGGAGCCCGTACACTGTCAATCCATTCCGGTCAAGTCCGTCTCGGCTGGGCTGGTTTAGCACAGGATTAAATAGCTGGCATTCTAAAGCATACCAAGGCAGGCCAGCAGCGCGGGTTCAATTCCTGTTCCAGCCTCCCCGAACAGGTGCCGGAATGTGCCCACTAGGGCTTTTCACAGTAACTTCATTTGAAGCCTACCTGCGACAATAAGCAATTTTCATTTCATTTCATTACAGAGTGAGTTTAAAGATATTTGAGTAAACATATATTTTGGGGCAACATGGTAGCATGGTGATGAGCACAATTTGCTTCACAGCTCCAGGGTCCCAGGTTCGATTCCCGGCTTGGGTCACTGTCTGTGTGGAGTCTGCACGTTCTTCCCGTGTGTGCGTGGGTTTCCTCCGGGTGCTCCGGTTTCCTCCCACAGTCCAAAGATGTGCAGGTTAGGTGGATTGGCCATGCTAAATTGCCCTTAGTGTTGGGTGGGGTTACTGGGTTATGGGGATAGGGTGGAGGTGTGGGTTGGGTAGGGTGCTCTTTCAAAGAGCTGGTGCAGACCCGATGGGCTGAATGGCCTCCTTCTGCACTGTAAATTCTATGATATTCTATGATCTGAACGGGCGCTAACACTATGAATGGGCTCTGTCTTTTTCTTACTCAGAGTGCCCATCTGCTGGGCTCTCTGTGGCTTTTTAGGGGCATTGCACTCTCTTGCGAAGTGTCCCAACTGTCCGCAGTTGTAACACACTCCTGTGTCTTGGGTGGGGGGCTGTTCTTTCCCTCATTCACCCATGCGGGGTTGTGGTGTGTTGTTTTTACTGCCTGCATATCTGCGCCAGCCTGCTTTTCCTTGGTATTCTTAACTGCGGGTTTACTTTGAACAGATTGCTCCCAAGTGCGGGACAATCTTTTCACTACCCACTTCTCGTTATGGGCCTCCTCTGAGGGATCATAACTCGCGCAGGCTTTCTGTCCTGTTTCTGTGGCATGGGAGATAAGGGTGCGGGTCCATTTAGCCATGTTGTCTGGGGACAAATGGGCACGGTCTAAGTCTCCAAAGACTGCTGCAAAGTGAATCTACAGGCGTCCAGCGAACGCTGTGGGGTGCTCGGATTTCTTTTGCCTACATTTGTTGAGGCCATCTACGGGGCCACCCCGGTTATACCCGATCGCATCCAGGATCGCGGTATGCATTTCTGCAAGGGTGCCTCCTACGTTTCGTGGGTCGGGAAGGGCTGCTGCTACTGAAGGATCTAAACTTAAAATTGTGAGCTTTACATGCTCTCGCTCATCCAGGCCGTACATGGTCGCCTGATGCTTGACTGTGGCAAAGAAATGGTGAGGGTCTGAGGTGGGGAGGAACGGTGGGAGGAACGGTGTGATCTTATCGCACACGTCCCGTAATTGGGTCACTGTTAAGGGGGTGGAGTATAGAAATTCCTCATCGTCCGATGTGGCTGTGCGGTGGGTGGTTACTGGGTTCATTGGAGCTTGAACTATCTGCTGTGGGGGGTTGGAGCGCTTTTCTCTTTTGTGGCTTTCCCTGCGCACATGTTTCCTGAACATATCTCTGCGCTGTTTCATTCAATTCTTCCCAATCAGGGCCGTCTTCCTGATCTAATTTTTCTCCAACAGTTTCCTGGAAACCTTTCTGAACAGAAAGCAGCGATTGCAGCTCTGCAATCTGCTTCCGGCACTTTGCGTGATCTAACGTGCTTTGTCTTTGTTCTGTGGTGGCAGCATGGAGTGCTCTTAATGCTGACTTGAGGTCACTACACTGTTTCTGTAATGCCTCTACCTGTTTTTCCGTTTCTTCTCGTACCAGGACTGCACGTTGCGTGTCCTGATCGGCCTTATCGTATTGAGACTGGAAGCTGCTTAAGTGCGCCAGACAAGACTGGTGAGCCCTTTTGGCGTCATCCACCCCTCCATCTTTTGCTGCCAAGTTCCTTCTCCATTCTAAATTCTCCTTTTCTACCTCGCTTACATCGACCTTACTCATTCGATGTATGCCCTCAACTTCTTTCCGGAGCGTCCAACCGACCTCCTCTGTGCCTCGCAATTGTGCCAAGCAGGACACGATTGCCATCGGCTTGTGAGCTTTCCCTAAGCTCTTTTTGTGGATCTCGCTCGGGTTCTCCCACCAAGTATGTCCTATACTCCCGGGACCTGATTCCTCGTTGTCACAGAATTCATTCCAAAGGGGCCATCCTTTCCCTTTGACATATTTCCTGATCTCTTCCTCCCAAATGGGACATTGTCCCACTCTACTGCTGCTGGTCGCTGACCGCAAATTCCTCTGGGTTCATTAGGCGCTGCATTGCCATCTTTCCTATCCGAATGCTGCTCTTCAAATTTTGGGGCAGGGGTTTTGATCTGAATGTTCTTCACCTGAGGAAGGAGCTTTGCTCCGAAAGCTAGTGATTCAAAACAAACCTGTTGGACTTTAACCTGGTGTTGTAAGACTTCTTACTGTGCTCACCCCAGTCCAACGCCGGCATCTCCACATTTTAGGACTGAGGTGAGGATAAATTTCTTCATTAAGAGAATGGTGAATCTGTGGAATTCGTTACCACAGAAAATAGTTGAGGCCAAAACATTGTATGATTTCAAGAAGGAACAGATATGGCTCTTGGGGCTAAAGGGAATCAAGGAACATGGGGGTTGCGGGGGTGGGGAAGGAGGGATCAGGGTATTGATTAGCCATGATCATAACGAATGGTGGAGCAGATCAAAGGGCTGGTTGGCCTCCTATTTTCTATGTATGTTTCTACGCATCTGTTAATTTGGTTACCACCAAATTTTGGCTTTGATTTTCCAACTATCACTGTCGGTTTGACCAAGGTACAAGTACGAGCTTGAAATTAGTACTTATTTAGAACTTGACACAGTAACATATTTTGAGAAACATACAGACCCTGAGACTAATTAAAATTGTTTTCATTTTCAAATATTGATTATTTAAGGTTGCTTTTCTTAGGCTATTTGAAGAAAAAGTAGATATTAAAAATAAGCACAGCGTGTAAAACAATAAAATATTTGTAATGTTGTGGAAGATTTGAATCCTGTGGGAAATGTAGTTCTCCCTGGTAAACCTGTCACTGGAGACAGTATCCTTTCGCTATCTAGGTCAGGAAAAACATATCTGAAAATGTCTTGATAACATCGGGAACGACTCATACAAAACCGGGATAAGCAATTAATCTTTTGTCCGAAATAGTTGAGGATCTAAACACTGCAGGGTTAATGCTACACTCCGCTCTCTTGAAGCATATAGACCAATGCACAGCTTGGTCTGTAGCGCATGTGAATTGAAATTTCTTCTTGGTAGGGACAAAATACAAACATGATATGTTTTTGCACAATTTCTGATCACTTGGGTAGGGCACATACATGACGGCAAGCCTTTCTACATTTCATCTCTCTTTCTGTTCTATCCTCTAGCATCAAAAGGCAAGATCACTGTCAAAAATACTCTGTATAAATGTACCTGCTACAAGAAGATATTTCTCTGCTTCAGTCTGGAAATTCAGTGGGATGAGGGATTTAATTAACATTTTCATGCTCTGTGGCATTGTGTATTGCCACTTCAAAAAAGCCAAGTCTATTTTACTGTCAATTAAGTAAATCTCTGTGATGCAGGAAATGTATTTGCCCATAGCAAACTCCCACAAACGGCATTGCGATAATGACGAGATAATCGCTCAAATAGAGGGATATAGCAAATAGATTAATATTGACCAGGATACAGGGGATAATTCCCCTGCTCCTCTTCGAAGTACTTCATGGAATTTTTTACGTCTTTGCAAGAGGGAAGACGGGCCCTGAGTTTAACATCTCATTTGAATATCAGCACCTCTAACAGTGAAGCAATCTCCTGCAATGGAATAGGATCTGAAGCCACAACCTTCTGACTTTGTGGCAAAAGTGCTTCCAACTGAACCATGGCTGAGACACAGGAAAGGAAGTTATGTAGACAAAGGAACATAGAACGTACAGTGCAGAAGGAGGCCATTCGGCCCATCTGAGCTTGGTGACTGTGTGTGGAGTTTGCACTTTCTCCCTGTGTCTACGTGGGTTTCCTCTGGGAGTTCCGGTTTCCTCCCACAGACCAAAGAAGTGCTGGTTAGGTGGATTAGCTATGCTAATTTTCCCCTTAGTGTCCAGAGGTTAGGTAGGGTTAAGGGGATAGGGCATGGGCTAAGGTAGGGTGCTCTTTGGAAGGGTCGGTGCAGACTCGATGGGCTGAATGGCCGCCTTCTATGATTTAACCTTGTTTTGCATGGAATACATTCAAGTTCATGCCTTCTGGACTTGAGAGCGTTTAAATTTCCATTCTAACAGGTGAATCAAAGATCTTGCTGTGGATGAGGGCATCAAAGGAAGTGATTTAAAAAAAAAAAAAAAAAAAAAAAAAAAAAAATTGATTACTGCAGTAGTATTGCTGTGATTGGAAGGCCAAAAGGAAAGGCAGTTTGGATTTAAATAGTGCATTTGTTGTTGACTTCGACAAAGTATTTAACAGTCGATTTGGAAGAGATGATGTGGCTGGTGAGAACCAAAAGGAGGTGGGGCAGAAATGCCCTGACTATGGCCGGCATGGTGTGCTGTGGTTAGCACTGCTGCCTCACAGCTCCAGGGACCAGGTTCAATTCTGGCCTTGGGTGACTGTCTGTGTTATCATGTGCGAGTACCTTTAAGTAATGGATGTTTATCAAATAACTGCAGTGATGTCAGAGTGTGGGTGGAGCTTGGCTGTCTGTCTTTCACTTTCGTTTTCGAGCTGCCAGCTACAGTGTGTTTTAAGTTTCGTTTTGCAGATTGGGAGCTGCATCCAGCAAAACCAGGTGTAATTTTGATTTCTTTCTGCATGAAAGGAATGTCTTCAAATCACTTGCTAATTTAAAAGTAATAACTGCTCTCCGTAGAGAATTTAAACCTGATTTGTCTGTGTTGAAGAGGGTATTTGTCTTATGGATGTTGCAAGGAAAGATTAAGGTTTACTTATAGAATATTGTATCTGGGGGGATGATTGGTCTTGATAGTTGTTAAGATGTTTACTGAGGGTTTATAAAGTGTTAACTGGTTTCATAAATAAACATTGTTTTAATTTAAAAGTACTTTAGCTCTCTATTGCACCACAACTGTAAAGTAGGCCCGTGTGCTCCCCATAACCACAATCTATTAAAAGTTGTGGGGCAGGTGAACTCCATGATACACTTTGGGATTCTCTAAATCCTGGCCCATAACAGTGTGGAGTTTGCACTTTCTCCCCGTGGCTGCGTGGGTTTCCTCCGGGTGCTCCGCTTTCCTCCCACAGTCCAAAGATGTGCAGGTTAGGTGGATTGGCCATGCTAAATTGCCTCTTAGTGTCGAAAAGGTTAGCTGGGGTTACGGGGATAGGGTGAAAACGTGGGCTTAAGTAGGGTGTTCTTTCCAAAGGTTGGTGTAGACTCAATGGGCTGAATGGCCCCCTTCTGCACTGTAAATCCTATGGGCGAAATTCAACTAATTGAGAACAAAGTCCCATAGTGAGTGCGTTTAGCCACGTGTTACCCGGCGCTCGAGTCCTGATCCCCAAGACCCCCAAAGCAACCGGCAACCCCCCCCCCCCCCCCCCCTCCCCCCGACTCACTATGAGAGGGACCCTCGCTTCCGGTATCCTGGGAATCTGCACATTGAAGTGAGACTGAGCGTGATATACATCGCAAAGTCTCGTGAGATCCTGTTGCGAGCCAGCTGGATCCTGAGAGTGGGGTCTCTAAGCTTTTATCAGCCATGCTGCGCTTCGGCAAGCTGACTTTCAGGTGCAGCATGGCAATTGGATCGCGCCTTAGGTAAGAGGCCAAGGAAATAGAGATGGCAAGGACAAAGTGACTAAGGACAGCGCATTGTATTAAATGCCATCTGCCTATTGTGCGGGCCTGTCTATGTCTTGTTGAGATTTCTATCACAGAAAACTTACAGCGCAGAATGCCCATCTTGTCCATGTCAGCCTGAAGTCACCCAGGTGCCCTTTCTAATCCCACATTCCTGCACCCGGTCCATAGTCCTGTATCTTACAGTGCTTGAAGTGCAGGTCCAAATATTTTTTTTAAGGAATTTAGGGTCTCTGCCTCCATCTGTTCTGTGCTGTACTGTTCTATGTTCTATCACCAACTTGGGCAGAGAATCCCAGACTCTCACTATCCTCCTGTGCAAAATAATTATTCCTCATGTCCCCTCTACATCTTCTGCCACTTATCTTGAACCTATGCCCCAGGTTCTAAGGAAAACAATTTTATCCTGTCCACTCATCTCTTCCCCATATAATTAAACCACCGCTCGGTCTTCTTTGTTCTATAATAACCCCTAACCTATTCAATCTCTCCTTTTTATAGCTACATTTTTCTAGCCCTGGCAACCTTCTTGTAATCCTTTTCTGTACTCTCTCCAGAGCAATTTTGTTCTTCCTGTCGTGTGGTGACCAAAATTGCACACAATACTCCAGTTGTGGCCTCACCAATGTTTTTACAATTCCAACATTATATCCTTACTTTTATGAATGAAATGAAAATCGCTTATTGTCACAAGTAGGCTTCAAATGAAGTTACTGTGAAAAGCCCCTAGTTGCCACATTCCAGCGCCTGTTCGGGGAGGCTGGTACGAGAATTGAACCGTGCTGCTGGCCTGCCTTGGTCTGCTTTCAAAGCCAGCGATTTAGCCCAGTGTGCTTGTATGCTTTCTTCACAACCTTGTCTACTTGAACTGCTGCCTTTAGGGACATTTGTACTTGTATGCCAAGATCTCTCCCTTCATCTTGCCCCTCTTTAGTATATTCTCATTTATTGTGTACTCCCTGTAACTATTTGACCTCCTAACACTTCTCTGTATTAAATTCCATCTGTCACTTTATCGCCCACTCCACCAACCCATCTATATAATTTTGGAGATTGTAGCTTTCCTCGACACTATGCACCACTCTGCTAATCTTTCTGTCATCTGCAAACTTTCCCAATCGTGCCCCCGTGATCACGTCCAAGTCGTTAATATATAATACAAACAGTAAGGGTCCCAACACTGAGTCCTGTAAAACACAGGGGCTGGTTTAGCACACTGGGCTAAATCGCTGGCTTTTAAAGCAGGCCAGCAGCACGGTTCAATTCCCGTACCAGCCTCCCCGAACAGGCGCCGGAATGTGGCGACTAGGGGCTTTTCACAGTAACTTCATTGAAGCCTACTTGGGACAATAAGCGATTTTCATTTCATTTCATTCATTTTTCATTTCATTTCAGCACCACTTGAAACAACTTTCCCTGTGCAAGGGCAGTCATCGACCCTTTGTTTCCTGTTACTAACCCAACTTTATATCCAATTTTCCACCTTGCCCTGTATCCCATGGGCTTTTACTTTTTGACCAATCGGCCATGCGGGACCTTTTCATACACCGTGCTAAAATCCATGTACACAACATCCACTGCACTACCTTCATCAACCCTTCATGTCACCTCAAAGAACTCAATCATATTTGTGAGGCATGACCTTCCTTTAACAAATCTACACTAACTATCCATGACTAGACCATGCCTTACTATGTGACAGTTAATCCTATACCTCTGGATTGATTGTACTAATTTCCCCACCACAGAGTAAGACTAACTGGCCTATAATCGTTTGGCATTTCTCCAGTCCTCCGGTACCTCCCCTGTATCAAGAGAGGATTGGAAAATCATCCTCCGAGCATCTGCTATCTTCTCCCTGACTTCCTTCATTACCCTTGGAATCAATCCATCTGGCCCTGGCGACTTATCAACTTTCAACCCTTCGAGTAGTTCCTTTACTCCTGGACTACTATATCTGCATCATCTATTTCCTTTGTAAACACGGAGACAAAATGTTCATTTAATACACTTCCCACAGCCTCTGCATCTGCACACAAGTTCCCTTCTTCTCTGATAGGTCCCACTATTTCCTTAACTAACCTTTTACCATTAATATATTGGTAAAACATCTTTGGGTTTTCTTTAACTTGTGAATCTTTGGCCTTCCTTTGATTTCCTTATTTCCTTTTTAATTTTGTTCCTGCACTTCCGATACTTGTCTAGGCTATCTGTAGTGCCTATCATACACTTTCTTTTTCTGTTTGATCTTCCGCTGTATTCCTCTAGACAACCAGGAGGGCCTAGATTTGGCAGTCCAACCTTATTCTTGGCGGGGACATGCCTACTTTGTACATTTTAGGATCTCACCTTTTAAGTGCTTCCCACAGGTTTCCCATTGACTTATCCTCTAGCAGTGTTGGCCAGTCCACCTCAGCCAAGTCCCTTCTCGTTTCTGCAAATTTTGCCTTCCCCACACTCTCAATTTTTACTCCTGCTTCATCTTGTCCTTTTCCATGGTAATACTAAATCTAACTGAATATGGTCGCCAACTGTCACTTCGTTCCCCAAGACTAGGTCTAGAATTGCATTTCCTCTCATTGGGTTGTCACTAATTGATTGAAAAAAGTTTCCTGGACAAACTGCATGAATTTTTCTCCCTCAGTTCCCCTTATTTTGTTTGAATCCCAGTTGATATTGGGATAATGAAAGTCTCCTACTATTATTGCCCTCTTCTTACAGGCAAAAATATGCCTACATATTTGACCTTCTATCTCCCTTTCACTGTTTGGGAGTCTGTAGTATATCCCCAGTAGGAACTTTTTAAAAAAAAAAAAAAAAAAATAGGAGCAGGTGGAGGCCATTCGGCCTTTCAAGCCCACTCCGCGATTCATTCTGATCATGTCTGATCATCCAACTCGATAGCCTAATCCCGCTTTCCCCCATATCCTTTGATCCCCTTCGCCCCAAGTGCTTTATCTAACTGCTACTTGAAACCATACAATGTTTTGGACTCGACTACTTCATGTGGTAACAAATTCCACAGGCTCACCACTCTCTGGGTGAAGAAACTTCTCCTAATTTCTGTCCTAAATGGTCTTTCCCGTATCCTCAGACTGTGTCCCCGGATTCTGGACACCCCCACCACCGGGAACATCCTTCCTGTATCTGCCCTCTACCCTGTCCAGTACTGTTAAGAGTTTTATAGGTTTGTATGAGATCCGCCTCATTCTTCTACCTCCAGCGAATACAATCCTAACCGATTCAGTCTCTCCTCGTACGTCAGTCCTGCCATCTCAGGAATCAGTCTGGCAAACCTTCGCTGCTAGAGCATCCTTCCTGTACTCCCTGCTCCTGTATTCTAATCCTCTCGCAATGAAGGCCAGCAAACCATTTGCTTTCTTTACCGCCTGCTGTACCTGCATGCTTGCCTTCAGTGATTGGTGTACAAGGATACCCAGATCTCGTTGCATGTTCCCCTCTCCTAATTTATTGCCATTCAGATAATAGTCTGCCTTTTTGTTTTTGCTATCAAAGTGGATAACCTTGCATTGATCCAATTGTACTGCATCTGCCATTCGTTTGTCCACTCACTCAACTTGTCCAAATCACTCTGAAGGATCTCGCCCAACTTGGTGTCATCTGCAAATTTGGAGATATGACAATTTGTTCCCTCATCTAAATCATTAATATGCATTGTGAATAGCTGGGGTCCTAGCACCGATCCCTGCGATACCCCACTAGTCACTGCCTGCCAATTTGAAAAAGGCTCATTAATTCTTACTCTTTGTTTCCTGTCTGCCAACCAGTTTTCTAACCATCTCAATACACTACCCCCAATCCCATGTGCTTTAATTTTACATGCTAATCTTTTATGTGGGACTTTGGCAAAAGCCTTCTGAAAGTCCAAATACACCACATCCATTGGTTCTCCTTCATCAATTCTACTAGTTACATCCTTGAAGAATTCCAGTAGATTTGCCAAGCATGACTTCCCCTTCATAAATCCACACTGACTCTGTCCGATCCTGCCACTGTTTTCTAAGTGTTCTGCTATAAAATCTTTGATAATGGATTCTAGAATTTCCCCACTGCTGAAGTCCGGCTTACCGGTCTATAATTCACTGCTTTCTCTCGACCTCACTTTTTAATAGTGGAGTTACATTAGCCACCCTCCAATCTGCAGGAACTGTTCTGCAGTCTATAGAATCCTGGAAGATGGCCACCAACGCGTCCACTATTTCTAGAGTCACCTCCTTCAGTACCCTGGGATGTAGATTATCAGCCTTCAAACCCATCAATTTTCCCAACACCATTTCTCCACTGATATTGATCACCTTCAGTTCCTCTTTCTCACTAAACCCTGCATTCCCCAACATTTCTGGTATCTTATTTGAGTCCTCATTTGTGAAGACAGAACCAAAGTATGTATTTAGTTGCTCAGCCATTTCTTTGTCCCTTGTAATACATTCCCCTGTGTCTGACTGTAAGTGACCTACATTTGTCTTCACCATTCTTTTCCTTTTCACGTACCTATCAAAACTTTTACAGTCAGTTTTTATGTTCCCTGCAAGCTTATGATATTACTATAGTAGTGTGACTGCCCCTTTTTTATTTCTACGCTCAATCCATGAAGCCTTGTTTGTTGACCTGTTTAGTATATCATCCTTTCTCACAACTGGAATTGATTCTTTAACCATTCGTGCTACTCCCATTCATTTTTTTATCTCCCATTCTATCGTGTCTGAAGACTCGATAACCAGGGAATATTGAGCTGCCAATTTTGCCCCTCCTTCCACCAGGTTTCCGTGATAGCAATGACATCCTGCTGCTGATCCTGCTACCATGTGTCTACCTGTGCCCTTGACTCATCTACCTTGTTTGTAATGCTCCTTGCATTGAAGTATAACCCCAACATTGTCCCTTGCTGGACACTTTTTAAACTTTGCTTCTCCTATAATCCAAGTCTATCACTACATCTTCTACCTCCATGTTCCTGATCTGAATTTGAGCTACCTGATCCTACTCCTGGGATCCCAACCCTGCCACCCCAAAAGAACTACGAAAGCCCCTGCAAGGACACTGGTCCCAGCTCTCCCTGGGTGCAAACCACCTTCCCCAGACCGGTCCCAGTGTCTCAAAAATCTGAACCCCTCCTGGCTACACTATCTCTCCAGCCATGCATTCATCTGATCTATCCTCTTGTTCCTGCTCTCTCTAGCGGGTGGAACTAAGAGTAATCCTGAGATTACTACATTTGAGTCCTGCATTTTAGTTTATCCCCTGTACTTGGCTTGCAGGTCCTCATCCCTTAGTTTATCTATGTCATTGGTACCAATGTGTACCACCATCCCTCCCCAGAATGCCCTGCAGCAGCTATGTGACATACTGGACCCTGGCACCAGGGAAGCAGCATATCTTTAGTGGGTAAAGTCTTGGAGGGGATTATAAGAGACAAGATTTATAATCATCTAGATAGGAATAATATGATCAGGGATAGTCAGCATGGCTTTGTGAAGGGTAGGTCATGCCTCACAAACCTTATTGAGTTCTTTGAGAAGGTGACTGAACAGGTAGACGAGGGTAGAGCAGCTGATGTGGTGTATATGGATTTCAGCAAAGCGTTTGATAAGGTTCCCCACGGTAGGCTATTGCAAAAAATACGGAGGCTGGGGATTGAGGGTGATTTAGAGATGTGGATCAGAAATTGGCTAGCTGAAAGAAGACAGAGGGTGGTGGTTGATGGGAAATGTTCAGAATGGAGTACAGTCACAAGTGGAGTACCACAAGGATCTGTTCTGGGGCCGTTGCTGTTTGTTATTTTTATCAATGACCTAGAGGAAGGCGCAGAAGGGTGGGTGAGTAAATTTGCAGATGATACTAAAGTCGGTGGTGTTGTCGATAGTGTGGAAGGATGTAGCAGGTTACAGAGGGATATAGATAAGCTGCAGAGCTGGGCTGAGAGGTGGCAAATGGAGTTTAATGTAGAGAAGTGTGAGGTGATTCACTTTGGAAGCAATAACAGGAATGCGGAATATTTGGCTAATGGTAAAGTTCTTGAAAGTGTGGATGAGCAGAGGGATCTAGGTGTCCATGTACATAGATCCCTGAAAGTTGCCACCCAGGTTGATAGGGTTGTGAAGAAGGCCTATGGAGTGTTGGCCTTTATTGGTCGAGGGATTGAGTTCCGGAGTCGGGAGGTCATGTTGCAGCTGTACAGAACTCTGGTACGGCCGCATTTGGAGTATTGCGTACAGTTCTGGTCACCGCATTATAGGAAGGACGTGGAGGCTTTAGAGCGGGTGCAGAGGAGATTTACCAGGATGTTGCCTGGTATGGAGGGAAAATCTTATGAGGAAAGGCTGATGGACTTGAGGTTGTTTTCGTTGGAGAGAAGAAGGTTAAGAGGAGACTTAATAGAGGCATACAAAATGATCAGGGGGTTGTATAGGGTGGACAGTGAGAGCCTTCTCCTGCGGATGGATATGGCTGGCACGAGGGGACATAACTTTAAACTGAGGGGTAATAGATATAGGACAGAGGTCAGAGGTACGTTCTTTACGCAAAGAGTAGTGAGGCCGTGGAATGCCCTACCTGCTACAGTAGTGAACTCGCCAACATTGAGGGCATTTAAAAGTTTATTGGATAAACATATGGATGATAATGGCATAGTGTAGGTTAGATGGCTTTTGTTTCGGTGCAGCATCGTGGGCCGAAGGGCCTGTACTGCGCTGTATTGTTCTATGTTCTATGTTCTATCTTGTTTCATGTTTGTAACCACAGAAGCGTCTGTCTGTGCCCTAACTATTGAATCCCCTATCACGATCGCTCAGCTACACGTTTTTCTCCTCCGTCTGAGCAGCAGAGCCACCCATGGTGCCGTGAACTTGGCTGATGCAGCTTTCCCCTGAGAGGCTGTTCCCCAACCCTCCTATTAAGCAATGAGTTTGTTTAAAAGATTAAAAATACTCACCGGGATATATTGTCCAATCAGCCGTGTTGGTTGGCCCCACGCCTCTTTCTGAACTGTTGTTTGTATTTATCCTGCCCCTCTCTTGCTCCTTTAAACTCCCAACTCCTCTCTCGCTCTTTTTTTCATCCTCACTGTTTGCCACTCCTTCAATTTCGCTATCATCATCAAATTTTGGAATGTTACTCTATTCCAATGTCCAAGTCACTTATATGTCTGAAAAGAACAGTGGACCTAGCATTGACCCTCTGGGAACACTACAGCCAATCATCCACCCGCTGGGGGAAAAAAATAACTTATTTATAACCAGTCTGTTTACTGTCTTTGAGTCAATTCTTTTTACCCACGTTGACGTGGACCCATCTATTCCATGAACCACAATGTTGTAAATTAAGTTATCCACTTTGCGGGCATGGATATTGTTCATGAATGAACAGATGTTCCGGAAGGAAATGTGGAGGAGGGTGGCTGTGAATGTTGGTAGCAGTGGTGAGTTGGGTAAGTGGATGAGAAGAATGTTGGTCGGATTAGCTCCCAGCAGGCACACTTTGTGGGAGAGATTTGAGTTGCTAATCACAAGGAGGCAGCAACCTGTGCATCAACGGACCATTCGGAAAATGCCAGGGGAGGCAGAGGGTAAATTTAGGCTTCTCTGAAGGGAAATAAAAGCAATGGGCTGACGTCTGCAAATGCAGCCAAAATGCACACATGACGTGAGGGATATACGATATAATCCGGTCCTGCCGAAAAAGTCTTGAAGCATTTCACAGTGAATTTCTTTTCGAGTGCAGTAATGGTTAGTGTTCAGACAAAACCGTAGTCATTTTGCAAACTGACCTCAAAACAGTTGGGTAAAATGATGAAGCTTTTGTTTTTTTCCTTTGGGATGATGTTGGCTGAGGGATTGGCCAGAACACAGACTTTTTTCAATGTGATTTTTAATATTCACCTCAAACTGAGAACCTGTGTGTTAGTTAACATTTTGCCCAAAGGACAGCACCCTTTCAATAATGCAGCAGCCCCTCTGTACTGCATTAGAAGGACAGTTTCTTTTTTAAAAAAAATAATTTTTATTAAAGGTTTTCATAAAATATCAAAAACAAAATGAGAAAGAAAAAAGAACCCAACAGGGTTAAGTACAAAACACAATCTAAAAAAGCAACCCCCCAAACCCCTTCCCCCCCCCCCCCCCCACCCGAGCTGCTGCTGCCATTGACCGATGTCTATTGTTCTGCCAGAAAGTCTAAGAACGGTTGCCACAGCATAAAGAACCCTTGCACCGACCCTCTCAAGGCGAATTTCACCCTCTCCAATTTAATGAACGCTGCCATATCGCTGATCCAGGATTCCATGCTTGGGGGCCTCTCATCTTTCCACTGAAGGAGAATCCTTCGCCGGGCTACCAGGGACGCAAAGGCCAGAATTCCGGCCTCTTTAGCCTCCTGCACTCCCGGCTCCTCTGCCACCCCAAATATTGCGAACCCCCAGCCCGGTCTGACCCTGGATCCTACCACCCTCGACACCGTCCTCGCTACGCCCTTCCAAAATTCCTCCAGTGCTGGGCATGCCCAGAACATATGGGTGTGATTTGCTGGGCTCCCTGAGCACCTAACACACCTGTCCTCACCCCCAAAGAACCGGCTCATCCTTGTCCCGGTCATGTGTGCCCTGTGCAGCACCTTAAACTTTATGAGGCTGAGCCTCGTGCACGAAGAGGAAGAATTCACCCTCCCTAGGCCATCTGCCCAATCTCCTCTGCCAACTCCTCCCCCCACTTGCCTTTCAACTCCACCACCGAGGCCTCCTCCTGCATCACCTGGTAAGTTTCCGAGATTCCCCCCCCCCCCCCCCCCCCCCAGAGCACCCTGTCCTGTACTGTGTGTGGCAGTAGCCGCGGGAATTCTACCACCTGCCGTCTGGCAAAGGCTCTTACCTGTAAGTACCTGAAGGTGTTCCCCGGGGGGAGCCCGTACTTCTCCTCCAGCTCGAACTTCCCGTCCACAAACCGGTCCCCCAACTTTCGTATCCCTGCCCTGTGCCACCCCAAAATCCCTCCACCTGTTCTTCCTGGGGCGAGCCGGTGGTTCCCCCGTAATGGGGTCCACGCCGAGGCCCCAACGTCCCCCCCCCCCTATGCCGCCTCCACTGCCCCCAAATTTTGAGGGCCGCCACCGGGCTCATGGTATACCTCCTTGGCGGCAGCAGCGTCGTTGCCAGCGCCCCCAGACTCGTACCCACACAGGACGCCATCTCCAGCCTCTTCCATGCAGCCCCCTCCATCACCCACTTGCGCACCATCGTCGCATTGGCGGCCCAGTAGTACCCACAGAGGTTGGGCAGCGCCAGCCCCCTTCTATCTCTACTCCGCTCCAGGAACACCCTTCTCACCCTCGGAGTCCCTCGCGCCCACACAAACCCCATTATACTCCTGTTAACCTGCCTGAAAAAAGCCTTCGGGATAAACACGGGGAGGCACTGGAACAGGAACAAAAACCTTGGGAGCACCATCATTTTGATTGACTGCACCTTACCCGCCAAGGACAGCAGCAACGCGTCCCACCTCTTGAACTCCTCCTCCATTTGCTCCACCAGCCTTGTAAAGTTAAGCCTATGCAGGGCCCCCCAGCTCCTGGCCACCTGGACCCCCAAATATCTGAAGCTCCTCTCCACCCTTTTTAGTGGGAGCTCGCCAATCCCCCTTTCCTGGTCCCCTAGCTGAACTACGAACAGCTCGCTCTTCCCCATTTTGAGCTTGTACCCCGAAAAGCCCCCAAATTCCCTAAGGATCCTCATTACCTCTGGCATTCCTCCCACCGGGTCCGCCACATACAGCAGCAGGTCATCCGCATAAAGCGACACCCTATGCTCCTCCCCACCCCACACCAACCCCCTCCAGTTCCTCGACTCTCTCAGTGCCATAGCCAGGGGTTCAATCGCCAGTGCGAAGAGCAGGGGGGACAGGGGACACCCCTGTCTCGTCCCTCGGTGCAACCGAAAGTACTCGGACCTCCTCCTATTTGTGGCCACACTCGCCATCGGGACCTCATACAACAGCCTAACCCACCTGACAAACCACTCGGCAAACCTCTTCAGCACCTCCCACAGGTACCTCCACTCTACCCTATCGAAGGCTTTCTCAGCGTCCATCGCCACCACTATCTCCCCCTCCCTCGCTGGCATCATGATAACGTTCAAAAGCCTCCGCACATTCGCGTTCAACTGTCTCCCCTTCACAAACCCCGTCTGGTCTTCATGGATTATCTGCGGCACACAATCCTCAATCCTCGTGGCTAAGACCTTCGCCAGCACCTTGGCATCTACATTTAGCAAGGAAATCGGTCTGTAAGACCCACATTGCAGGGGATCCATGTCCCGCTTCAGGATCAAGGAGATCAGTGCGAGGGAAGAAGGACAGTTTCAAGTACAAGTTTTCTCTCCTGGTTTGAGATTCAAACTATAACCTTCCAATCCAAAAGTGAAATTACTTCAGCTTGGCTTATTTGGTAGTACATAAAAATAAGAGAACCATTTGTAATATTTATTACATTCACAGCTGTTTTGATGATATCTGATGAAATTTAGGTTATGTTGTGAACATTTTTCACGAGTGCCGTGCCTTTTTAAATGATACAATTGTTTATATGTTATACTGTGGTGCATTTTAAATGTATTGTAAAATCCAATTTTGCTGCCCTTCGAAAAATTATTCTTTAGTATGTTTTTGAAGCTTAGTTAGCACTTTAAAATTTCTGCTCATTCACTACTTGTGCGTCATGATCTATCATTATTTCTAGAATGCAATTATCATGAATTGCATCGATTGAGATGACTGCAGATGGCAATATGGTGACATCTCAAACTCTGTATCCAGTATTCTGACTGGTACCCTACATAGATTGGGCTTAGAAATTAATCTTTCACAATCTACCCCCTGGGTATTGGTGAAATTTTACATACTAATTGGATATGTTATTAAACTATTGCCAATCTTGAAGATTCATAAAATATACTAGGGTATTTGAATTCAAATCCTGAATAATCTTGATCGAATAGGGCTGGCTATTTTTATAAGCTGTTGTGTGGGTTTCGTGGTTTCAGGCTTTCAAGCTGCTTTTGTTGCCAAAAGATCTGCCTTTTAATTTGTTTTTTCCTAACATGACTTTGACAAATTAAAAAAAATTGCTGTTGAATTGGTGGAAGCTGATTACGGCAAATTGATTTAAACTTTTTTAACCTTGTACAACCAAGCATGATAGAGGAAGTGAAGTTCCTTGATTGACATTAGCAGTAGCATGGGGAATGCAAACAACACTAAAAGCTCCACAGCAGGATTACTGGGGCCCAGTCAGGGATCAGTATACAGACTGTGGAATACTCATGCATACTGTTATTTAACAACAACAATAATTCTTTGTTCATAGTTTGATTGTAAATTTTCCCATTTCAAATATAAAAGCTGAGTCTTCAGTTTTTGCCTTTGAGGTTAAAGCTGTAGCCTTTAGCAGCTGCACTATCTGACGTAAAGATCATGCTAATTTTGGTTATGTAGGTTAGTGTGTAACACAGCAAAAATGATAGCTTTAGAACACCTGCACCTTTGCACTGGGATTCTTGTGCTAATGCTTTCAAAACCAGAAAAACAGATCAGATAACAAAACAGTCCAGCATTTGATTGGTCTCTGCATCGGGGGCTTGCACAGTCTCATTTTAGTCTGGAGCCTTAAGTAGGTCAGGCCTAGCTTAGCCAGCCTGCAGATGATCAGCTGCAGATGATCTCTGGATGAAGTCAAGCTGAAAGGAATTTCAGTGAACCCCTCCTGATAGGCGTAGGCCTAAAAAGGCTGGCCTAGTTAAGCTTCAGCTTATAGTGTGAGTGAAGGCTTTGCAGTCAGTCTGAAGTTTGTGTGATGTGCTCTACACAAAATATGCTTGGCAAAAAATCAAATCGATCCTCAAATTTTACAATATATGAAAAGATTGATCTGTTAAAACTTGTACGGCCTCACATCAAAGTCTTGGAGGTTCATAAGAATAACCAAGCCATAATTGTTGAAAAGAATCGTTGCTGGGAAACTATAGCACAGCAATACAATGCTGTTGGAGTGGATCGCCCTCCTCGTAGCGCACAGGCGTTGCGAACACTATATAAACGCATTAAAGAAAGTGCTAAACAAGAGATAGCCAGGAGAGAACAGCTGCATCCAGACTATAAAGGAAACGTCTCTGAGCCAACCAGAAGAATTCTAGAAATGATTCCTCACATTTTCCAACCACTTTTGAAGGTGTTAGACCCTGACAACTTACAAAGGTAAGGCTATCGCATTTTACTAACTGTAATAAAATATTTTAAATAAATGCTCTTTACCTGAGGCTAGTGTTCAGTGTTCATTTTCACAATGGCCACTTGATCCATGTCTCTGGAATTGGGAGGATATGAGGACCTATGGCTGAAGCTTTGGTGAGGTGACCAACATAAAGAAATGATTCAAATTCTAATTTTGGAACTTGATATCAGTTTGTCAAGTGGATTGCAAGTTTAAGATTCTGTGCTGTCCACTGAGAATAATTGGCTGCATGGAACTTTGGGTAAAATAGCAGCTCAGAAATCAGTCAACTGCTAATGTTCAAGATGGTCATTGAACATTTTCTGGAATTGGATTAAAATAAGATAGCCACTAAGTGATCTTTGCGCAAAGTATGATGAGATGTGGAAATCTTCTGCCGCATGGAGTGGTTGGCGCAGGTAGCACCGATGTATTTAAAGAAAGGCTTCATGTATGGAAAGTAGGAATAGGGTGCGAGGATTATTTAGATTGTGAAAGCCTGTTTACAATATAAATACTGGCATAATGGCCGTCTTGTGCACTGATCTTTTCGATATTTAAATGGAGAAATTTGTGACCACGCAGACAGTGAGGAGTCAGCAAAAGTGGTTGTGAGCAAGAGCTGGGAGATATCATCTATAAGACCATCAGACATGGGAGCAGAATTAGGCCACTGGACCCATCGAATCTGCCCCGTCATTCAATCATGGCTGATATTTTTCTCAACCCCATTATCCTGCCTTTTCCCCATAACCCCTGATCCCCTTATTAATCAAGAACCTATCTATCTCTGTCTTAAAGACACTCAGTGATTTGGCCTCCACAGCCTTCTGCAGCAAAGAGTTCCACAGATTCACCACCCTCTAGCTGAAGAAATTCCTCCTCATCTCTGTTTTAAAGGATCGTCCCTTTAGTCTGAGATGGTGTCCTCTGTTTCTAGTTTTTCCTACAAGTGGAAACATCCTCTCCACGTCCACTCTATCCAGACCATGCAGTATCTTGTAGGTTTCAATAAGACCCCCCACCATATCCTTCTAAACTCCAATGAGTACAGAACCAGAGTCCTCATACGGCAGGCTGTTCATTCCAGGGATCATTCTTGTGAACCTCCTCTGGACCCTATCCAAGGCCAACACAACCTTCCTTGGATACGGGGCTCAAAACTGCGCACAATACTCCAAATGGGGTCAGACCATAGCATTATACAGCCTCAGAAGTACATCCTTGGTCTTGTATTCCAGCCCTCTTGACATGAATGCTAACATTGCATTTGCCTTCCTAACTGCCGACTGAACCTGCACATTAACCGTAAGATAATCATGAACAAGGACTCCCAAGTCCCTTTTTGCTTCGGATTTCCTAAGCAATTCCCCATTTAGAAAATAGTTTATGCCTAAATTCCTCCTTCCAAAGTGCATAACCTCACAATTTTCCACATTGTATTTCATCTGCCACTTCATTGCCCACTCTCCGAGCCTGTCCAAATCCTTCTGCAGCCCCCTTGCTTCCTCAGTACTAACTGTCCCTCTCCAGATCTTTGTATCACCTGTAAACTTAGCAACAGTGCCTTCAGTTCCTCCTTCCAGATCATTAATGTATATTGTGAAAAGTTGTGGTCCCAGTACAGACCCCTGAGGCACACCACTAGTCACCGGCTGGCATTCTGAAAAAGACCCCTTTATCCCCACTCTCTGCCCTCTGTCAGTCAGCCAATCCTCTATCCATGCCAGGATCTTGCCCTTAACACCATGGGCTCTTAACTTATTTAACAATCTCCCATGTGGCACCTTGTCAAAGGCCTTCTGGAAATCTAAATAAATCACTTCCACTGACTCTCCTTTGTCTAACTTCCTTGTTACCTCCTCCAAGATCTACATATGGAACTTAATATAATTACTTCTGAAGATATTACAGAGGGGCAGCATCTATACGAGAAACAGAAGAGGGGGCCAAAGGGGAATTCTCGGGAGATAATAACGCCTAGGTAAAAAGGGAAGACATTGCAGGAGATGCTTTGGCTCCGACTGGATAGGCAAGAGCAATCCCACTCAGCAGGACAATGGAGAGGTGTTGAAAGATGACGGCACGATCAAACATGTCAAAAGCTGCAGAGAGATCTAGAAGAAAATGAAGGATTGTGTACCACTGTCGCATTCACAGGATGGCGGGGCCTTTAAGGGTTTTGGTTTGATTGATTGTTCAGATAGAGTTTCTAGAAAGATGGGCACTGGTTACAACACATTCAAAGACTTTGAAGTTGGGGTGATAGTTTGCAAGAATAGATGGGTCAAGGATGGGATGTTTGGGGAAGTGGTGAGGGCAGTAGATTTATATGAGCGAGAAAACTGAGATAGCATGGAAGTCAGGAAGAGAAGTTGGTCATTACTCTAGTGGGTATGAGTCCAAGCAGGAGTTGGGTCTTGTGGACAATGAGGGTAAATGGAAGGGGAACTGGAGAATGACATGGGTTTGGAGTTGGAGCAGGTGGAAACTTTGAGATAAGAATGTCATGGTGGGCAAAGAAATGGTGAAAGGGAAATGCTAGAAATAAGTAACTTTGGAGAGTAACACAAGAGTTTGAGTTCAATGGCCAATTATCAGAAGAGGAAAGGTGGATTTTGGCAGAGAGAGTTCAACAGATTAATATCAGTCTTGGCAATAGTGAAGTTCATGAACTTGCTGCACTTATTGGAGGTGAGGGTGGAGGGGGACAAGGGAGAGGAGTTGAGAGCTGTTTAGTACTGCATTCCAAGATGATCCTGATCTCTCCGATTTTGTTGAAGAAAGCAGAATCTGATGGTGAATGCTGATGTCCATGTATGAACATCTTGGACCTGAAGGAAGAGTAGTTTTACTTGGGTATTCTTGGGATTTGAGCACAGCTGGTAAATCCAGCATTTATTGCCCATCCTTAATTTCCTGAGCAGGCGCTGGTGATCTGCCTTCTTGAACTGCTGCAGTCTTTTGTGGTGCAGACACAAGTTCCAGGATTTTGACCCAGGGATAGTGAAGGAACAGTGATATAGTTCCAAGTCAAGATGCTGTGTGGCTTGGAGGAGACTTTGCAGGTGATGTAGTCCATATGCCTCTACTGTCCCTGTTCATGTGCTGCCCTTTTTCATCAAGGTTGCAGAGGTCACATGTTTGGAAGGTGCTGTTGAAGGAGCCTTGGTGAGCTGCTGCAGTGAATCTTCTATGTGGTGCACACTGCTGCCATCTTGTGCCAGTGGTGGAGGGTGTGAATGTTTTAAGGGGTGAATTGAGTGTTGATAAAATGGGCTGCTTTGTCCTAGATATTAAGCTTCTTGAGTATTGTTGAATCTGCACTCTCCCAGGCAAGTAGAGGGTACTCCATCACACTCCTGATTTGTGCCTTGTAGATGTTGGGCAGGCTTTGGGGAATTGGCAGGTGAATTGTTTGATACAGAATTCCTAGTTTCTGATAAGTTTTATAGCCACAATGCTTAAGTGGCTGGTCCAATTCCATTTCTGATCAATGATGACCCTTACGATGTTGATGGTGGGAATTTTGATGATGGTAATAGCATTGAATATCAGAAGTAGATGGTTATAATTTCTCTTGTTGAAGATGATGGTAACTGCCTGGCGCTTGTGTGGTGAACATTACTTGCCGTATCAATCCAAGCCTGACTGTTGAGGTCTTTTTGCATGCTGTATGGATTGAGGAGTTGGGACTAGGACTGAATTAATTAATTGACACTTAAATTTATTTAATCTCAGCATTGGTCCTGAGATTTACCCGATATGTGGATTCTGGGTGGATTAGCATGGAAGGTGTAAGGACAAAGGGTGGGTAGAGGTCATTGGTTGGCACTGAGTTGTCATCGGGTCTATAGGGATGAGTGAGGGGACATGGATTTGCATGGAGGATATGGGGCCGTGGGTTGGTCAAGGGGTATTGGCTGGTATGAGGGGCTATGGGAATGGGTGGGCTGCATGAGGTGCCTGGATGGGGCATGAGGAGTCTTTTTTTGAGGGGGTAGTGTGTTGAGGGAGTGTGAGGACGGGAGGGCTGTTTTTTTGTTCCTTTTCTTCTTTGCTTCGACAGCAGCACCAAGGCTGGCCTTTTGCCAAGTCAGCCTCCAAACTCTTTCCGGGGGCAGTCACCACAACACCCATTTTCACCGCTGCCCCGGAACGGAAACCTGAACTTCTGAGGCACTTTCTCCCAGGTTGGATATGCGGAACTTCGAATTGTCCTGTCTTTGCCCTCCTGACCCAGGAAAGAAAATTCAGGCCCGAGCGGTTTACAAACGGGTGTAGAGTGGGCAGCGACACTGCAGTCATCGCAAACTAGGATGGACATTTTAGTTTTGCCACAAAGGCATTGAGGTTAAAGTTTTCCGTCTTGGCGGTATATTAATACTTACACCCGAGAGTAGTTGATATTTGATAAGCTGAATAGCCGCTATCGGCTAGATTACAAATTATATGACGGTTATCACACAGCCTTGTCTAATCCTGACCTCGCGTTTGAAAGGGACTCTTTCATATCTCCCTTTCCAGACAGTTGCAATCATTTAATTATAAAGCAGTTGCAAGATTGTGATGAAGCTTCTTTGTGCTGCGAAGATTTAGATGTCCATCAACGGAGCCTTGTGATTTACTGAATCAGATACTTTGGTCAGGTCGGTGAATGCAATGAAAAATTCCTCATGTTGTTCTTGACATTTTAAAAATATTTGTCTGGCAACAAAGGCCATGTCAAATGTTCCTATTTGAGTCTTCGGCTGCACTGTCTCTGGGAGGATTTTCTCTGTCACAGGAAGTAGGCGATTCAGGAGAATGTGTCTCAGGATTTTCCCTACTATAGACAAGATTGAAATACCGTAATAGTTTCCACGGCATGATTTATCTCCTTCCTTGAAGTTGCAATTGGTGCTTTCGTGAAGTCGGCGTTGGGGAGATTCTTTTCCTGCCAAACCCAGAGGATAAGTGCATGGAGTCTTGATGTGAGCAAAGACCTACGAGCTTTGAAGACCTCCGCAGCAGTACCATCGGGGCCACAGGCTTTGTTCTTTTTAATCATTCACTAGAATGTAAGGAAAGGCAAGAAAAATAACTGATATTAGACCATTGAATTTGGCTGGGAATAACAAAGGGTTAAAAAAAAAGGGGGGACGCTGAACTGCAATCAAATGGAGTAGACCTAATAGGATAATTAAGAGTAGTAGCAGCAGACTGTACAACTTGGTATTACAGAAAAGATAGTGGGAAATGGGGGGCAAATTTGATGTATAAGGTAAACAGTTATTTTACCGATTCAATATTGCTGATGATCGTTGGACAATCTGTTGTCATATTTCTCATGGCTTTGAATTCATTGCATCAATGTTATCTGTATAATCTCTCCTTCAGGCCTTGTGGCAGTTCTGCTTCTGAACACGATTCCTGCGTGGAACAAACTGCAAGCTTATACCCACAACCTGGAACCTCAGGCTACCAGTCCCATTCCTGTCACGATTGGGTAACGCCAGAGTCAGAGCCCGAACATGAAGAGAAACCTCCTCCAATATTAACTGTGCTATCACAGCCGGGTGAAAACTTGCAGCAAGAGAAGAAAAATGAGACTCAGCTGGCCACGAATGGCTCTGCCTCACCCTTTTCATCTTCTGGGGCAAGAGTATCCTTAACACCATCGCCTAGGCCTGCAAGGAGGGAAGACAGTTTGTTCAGCCACCGCCAGCACCACCGAGGTGTCCTGCAACATGTTGCCAGTCACGATAACGGAGAAATGCAATTAATGTCTGCAGAGGAACATGAGATAATTATGGAAAATCAAAGAAAGTTTGGACACTATCTTGATGAAAAAAGAGAGAGCCTTAAAAGAAAACAAGCATTAGAGGAAGACCTGTTAAGGGCAAAAATTAGAGTGGAAGAATTAAAGGCAGCGAGACTGCAACAAGGCTTGCCAGCAATCCAGGAAGCCTAATATTTGTAAATATTTGTCTCCATTAAAATCAACTAAAAGCAATGTTTATGTTCTGTGGATTTTGATTCCAAAGACGTTGTTAATACCACAGTCTACCATTGAACACTACATTGTCGTTACAGTGATTTTAAAATGTTTTACCAGATTCTGGCTAAATTGAATAATTATCCGGCAATGTATTATATTTAAAAATGAAAATATTTTTGAACTCACTAATGAGAGGGACAAAAATTTTAATACGTTTTACCCTATTCTGACTAAATCTTCTGAACCGTACACCCTTATCAAAAGTTGGGTTGCTTGGAAAATGATGTTGGGTGATTTAGTGAATGTAGTGTGCAATGTGAATTTCCACCTTGGCTTTCAGGAAAGAAATTCCGTCATATGTGTAACAGTATCTTGTTGTAACTTTAGAATGCAAAGTCTTAGAATTATTTTTTCCTCCAGTTTTATACAGAACCTGTTTACTTGAACAGCTGAGGCAGAATAGCCAAAAGTTCAGGGTTCTTGTACAAGTCAAATTTATAAAATTAATTCAGGGATTGTGAAAATAAATGAGTAAAGGTTTTTATATGTTGAAACTACAGCCCATATTTATGGGCCCATATTACGCTCTTCCTCCATTATCGAAACAATTTGAGTTTTAAAAAAATGTATTCTTTCATGGGATATGGGTGTGTCTGGCAAGGCCAGCGTTTGCGGCCCATCCTGAATTGCCCTTTAACTGAGTGGCTTACTTAGGTCATTTCAGAGGGCAGTTAAGAATCCACTCCATTGCTGTGGATCTGAAGTCACATGTAGGCCAGACCAGGTAGGGATGGCAGATTTCCTTCCGTAAAAGACAGATGGGTTTTTGTAACAATGTCGGATTGCTTCATGTTACCAATACTAAAACTAGCTTTCAGATTTTTATTAGTTGAATTTAAATTCCACCAATTATCATCGTGGGATTGAACCCATTACCCCAGACTATTAGCCTGGCCTCTGGATTGTTAGTCCAGTTACATTACCACCATGCCACTGCCTCCAGCTTCCCTTCCCTCCCCCTCTTCGTCTACTCTATCTATTGAGTCCAGTTGAAAGTCCGATATCAAGTCTCAAAAAATAAGGTAAATTGTATTGTGAACAGTTGTTTATTTCCAAATTCCATACCTCTGTCTTTCATGTCACCACTCATGACACCACGTGTCAAAAACCCCCTTGATTGCTGTGTCCTTTACACTTTCTGCCCGATGTCTAAGCTTCTGGTCCTTTTGTTAGGTGTTTCCTTTGATTGTAATTTTTGAGCAGCCTTTCTTAATCTCAAATGAATGTGTTGTTTACCAAGCCTTTCAAAGTTAGGTGGCCGATCAGATGACCTTGATCTCCTCCAAAGGGAAAATTCCTGCAGTTGCACATGATGTTTTCACCTACGCATGTACCACTGTTCCCATCTTGCTGCCTTTTTGAATTTAGGTGGTACCTCCTCAAAATACTGAGACTATCCCACACAGTAACACAGTGGTTAGCACTGTTGCGTCACAGCTCTAGGGTCCCAGGTTCGATTCCTGGCTTGGGTCACTGTGTGGAGTCTGCATGCTCCCCGTGTCTGCGTGGGTTTCCTCCGGGTGCTCCGGTTTCTTTCCACGGCCCAAAGATGTGCAGGTTCGGTGGACTGGCCATGCTAAATTGCCTTTTAATGTCCAAAAAGGTTAGGTAGGGTTACTGGATTACGGGGATAGGGTGGAGGTGTGGGTTTAAGTGGGGTGTTCTTTCCAAGGGCCGGTGCAGACTCGATGGGCCGAATGGCCTCTTCTCCATTGTAAGTTCTATGAGTTGTCCTCTGTGACTGCGGTGCACGTTTGGCTCTCGTCCTCCTTGACGTCTTTGTAATGATTAACACAGTTGATCACACCCTGCTTCTCTATGGTGGTCCCCTTTAATAATATAATAATAATCTTTACAGTCACAAGTAGGTTTACATTAACGCTGCAATAAAGTTACTGTGAAAAAATGGCACTGCTGTAACGGCCTCCCAACACTGCTATGTATCCCAACACAATCAGTGCATTTCCTGTAATGATGTTTTCATCTTCCCTCCTTTATAATCATAACTAGTGTGCATATAGATTTGATTTGATTTATTGTCACATGTACCGAAGTACAGTGAAAAGTATTTTTCTGCGGCCAAGGGAATGTACATCGTATGTACATAGTAGACAAAAAAGAATAATCGACAGAGTACGTTGACAAATGGCACATCGACCGACAATGATTGGTTGCAGTGCGGAACAAAGGGCCAAACAAAGCAAATACATGAGCAAGAGCAGCATAGGGCATCGTGAATAGTGTTCTTACAGGAACAGATCAGTCTGAGGGAGAGTCTTTGAGTCTGGCAGCTGTGGGGAAGAAGCTGTTCCTATGTCAGGATGTGTGGGTCTTCAGACTTCTGTAGCTTCTGCCTGATGGAAGGGTCTGGAAGAAGGCAAAGCCTGGGTGGGAGGGGTCTCTGATAATGCTGTCTGCCTTCCTGAGGCAGCGGGAGGTGTATACAGAATTAATGTGGGGGTGGCAAGCTTCTGTGATGCGTTGGGCTCAGTTCACCACACTCTGCCGTTTCTTGCGATCTTGGGCCGAACAGTTGCCATACCAGGCTGTGATGCGGCCGGATAGGATGCTCTCTATCGCACATCTGTAGAAGTTTGAGAGAGTCGATGCAGACGTGCCAAATTTCTTTACCTTCCGTAGGAAGTAGAGATGTTGTTGGGTTTTCTTGACTGTTGCATCAACGTGAGTGGACCAGGAAAGAATGTTGATGATGGTGACCCCCCTGGAACTTAAAGCTATCGATCATCTCCACTTCGGAGATAATGATGCAGACTTTGGGGGGGGGGGGGGGGAAAGAGAAAGAGAGAGAGAGAGGGGGGAGAGGAGAGGAGGTGTGTCGTGCTACGCTTCCTGAAGTCAATGATCAGTTCCTCTGTCTTTCCGACATTTAGAGAGGGGTTGTTTTCGGTACACCATGCAACCAAGTGATCTATCTCCCTTCTGTAGTCTGATTCGTCATTGTTTGAGATACGACCCACCACATCGTTCCATCCTTGGCTCTTTTCTCATCTATATCACCTATCAGTGACTATTTTTGACTCATTAACATCACTGTAATGCTTTCCGTTTATCCAATTTTGTTCTTGCTGAGCAAGGATCTCCATATCATTGAGATCTTCAAAACCTATGCATTTCAGTATCTGATTCTATATTAAAAGAATATTTATTATTGTCACAATTAAGCTTACATTAACACTGCAATGAAGTTACTGTGAAAATCCCCAGTCTTCACACTCCAGCGCCTGTTCGGGTACACTGAGGGAGAATTCAGAATGTCCAATTTACCTAACAAGCGCGTCTTTTGGGACGCGTGGGAGGAAACCGGAACACCTGGAGGAAACCCACGCTGACACGGGGAGAACGTGCAGACTCTGCACAGACCGTGACCCAAGCAGGAATAAAATCTGGGACCCTGGCGCTACGAAGCAACAGTGCTAACCACTGTGCTGTCCATTCTGACAACTACATCAGATTCAGCCCAATGTGCATAGCCTTGATGTTTCATTTCAGCTGACCCCACAAACCACACACCTTTGTTACTACAAGGTTATTTAGCCCTCCCTTTATAACAACATGCTTCTATCCCAGCCTCATCTTTAGTGAAACTTTTTTTTTACCCACCTCAGTCACCTAAAAGTCAATTGCTCTGGGGCTCTGCATGGCAACCTCTTCACGTTTTCCCATTTATGCAAACATGGATAGGAGAAGAAAACACATGCATGTCTTGCAGTTCTCTTGGAGAAGCAAATAATGTATGCCAGTTTAGGGGGAAATTCCAGGGTTAAAGGAACCCACCAAGACCTGCTTTGACAGAGCTACTCTGTTGAATTGTTAAATTATATTTTCAGGATTAAAGAGTCTTGAGTTGGAGCAGGATTAGACTATTCAATCCTTTGAGCTTGCTCTATCATTCAATATGATCGTGACTACCTCCATTGCCAGAATGTTCTCTGTCAGCATCTTTAACTCGTCTGATATTTCAGAATATAAATCTCTGGAGAGTTTTAAAAAAAATAAATTGGGATTACAACTGCACAATAATTTCATCCTCACTTTTATTTGTTAATATTGGAACACATGAGTTCTGCGGGAGCTACCCCTGTCACCGCATGGGGGTGGTCCTATACGTAAACAAAAAGCGAGCCAGTCTCGTGTCCATTGATCTGGAAGACTGCTTCTTTAGGCCTCTTTTGAATGTCTACACTGCGTGCTCTGGCAACCCATTTGAAGCCGGGTGGTAAGGGGCAGTGCGGATATGGCGTATGCCGTTCATTTTCATGAACCTCGCAAACTCCTCACTCGTGAATGGAGTGCCATTATCCGTGACCAGCACCTCGGGGAGGCCATGTGTACTAAATGATAAATGCATCTTTTCAATTGTTGCGCAGGACGTTGTCCCCTGCATCTCATGCACCTCTAGCCATTTGGACTGGGCGTCAATTAGTAGAAGGAACATGGATCTCTGAAAAGGGCCTGCGAAATCTGCATGTAAGCGTGCCCAAGGCCGCCCTGGCCATTCCCAGTGATGTAGGGGCGCGGCCGGCGGAAGCTTCTGATGCTCCTGGCAAATGGAGCAGTTTTGGGCCACCTTCTCAATGTCGGTGTCGAGGCCTGGCCACGAGACACAACTCCGGGCCAACATTTTAATTTTGATCACACCTGGATACCCACTGTGCAAGTCTCTTAGTATCAGCTCCTGGCCTTTTTCCGGGACAATCACACGCGTCCCCCACAAGAGGATGCCGTCTTCCACGCTGAATTCAGACAGCTTGGAGGAAAATGCCCGCAACTCGCCTGGCAGCTGTCTATGGTGCCCACCATACAGGACTATGTGCCGAACCTTTGACAAGACTGCCTCCGCCTGGGTCCACTCACGGATCTGTGATGCCGTGACAGGCAAGGTGTCCATAAAATTTAGGGTTGCAACCACCTCACCGGTCGTGGGGGTCGACATGGGGCCGGTCGATAAAGGCAATCGGCTCAGTGCGTCGGCATTTGCTATCTGCATTCCTGGTTTGTGCTCCAGAGAATACTCGTATGCAGCAAGCAACAAAGCCCAGCGCTGGATCCGTGCGGAAACAATGGGCGGTATTGGCTTATCCTCTCTGAAAAGTCCCAGCAGAGGCTTATGATCAGTCACGATAGTGAAATGGCGGCCATACACGTACTGGTGGAAGCGTTTCACCGCAAAAACCACTGCCAGGCCCTCCTTCTCGATCTGCGAGTACTTTTTCTCCGCTGCAGTCAATGTGCGGGAGGCGAAAGCTATCGGTCGCTCGGCCCCGTTCTCCATCTTGTGGGACAGGACAGCCCCAATACCATACGGGGATGCATCACATGTGACGAGCAAAGGCTTTCCAGGATCATAGTGGGTTAGTAACCCAGATGACGACAATTGTTGCTTTACCTGCCGGAAAGCGGTTTCTTGCGGCTGACCCCAAACCCAGGTGTGATTTTTCTTTAGCAGAAGGTGCAACGGGGCCAGCGTAGTTGCCAGATTGGGGAGGCACTTCCTGTAATAGTTTCCGAGACCGAGAAAAGAACGGAGATGCGAAGTGTCAGTCGGGGCGGAGGCCTGTTGAATCGCATGCACCTTCTCTGCGACGGGGTGCAAACCTTCGCGGTCCACCCGATAACCTAGGTAGACTACTTCCTTTGCCTGAAATACGCACTTTGTGCGACGTAAACTGACTCCAGCCTCCGAAAAGCGTCTAAGGACAGCCTCCAGATTTTTCAAATGTTCATGCTCCGATGTCCCTGTAATCAAAACGTCATCTAAGTAGACAGCAACACGTGGTAAACCTCTCAAAATACCCTCCATAATACGTTGAAAAATAGCGCAGGCAGAGGATACTCCAAAAGGGCAACCGTGTATATTCATACAGGCTCCGGTGTGTATTAATCGTTACATATGGTCGGGAGGCAAGGTCCAGCTCCAACTGTAGGTAGGCGTGACTCATATCTAATTTTGTGAAGGAGAGTCCGCCTGCAAGCTTCGCGGAGAGATCCTCTATGCGAGGCATTGGATATCGGTCGAGTCGGGAAGCCGTATTCACTAAGTTTATAGTCACCACACAAGCGAACTGTGGCATCTGGCTTCATTACAGGTACAATTGGTGCTGCCCAGTCAGCAAAACGGACGGGCCTGATAATACCCAAACTCCAAACGCGTGAGCTCCCCTTCTACCTTCTCGAGCAAGGCGTAAGGCACCGGGCGAGCCCGGAAATAGCGCGGCGTGGCTCCTGGTTCGACTTGGATACGGGCTACGGCCCCTTTTATTTTCCCCAAACCAGGCTGGAATACATCTGGGTATCGTCCTAGCACCTCAGTCAACCCTTCAGAAATTGTTTGGAGGATGTGCTGCCATTACAACCGCAAATGGCGCAACCTGTCCCGACCCAACAGGCTGGGCCCATGGCCGCGCACGGCGCACCATGATAAGTGGGAAACGCCCCTCCTGGCGTCCATAAACAACAGGGATCATTGTAGTTCCTGCAATGTCCAGTGGTTCCCCCGTGTAGGTGGCCAACCTGGCCTGTGAGTCGGTTAATGTAAGGGTCTGTATACCCTGCTTGATGCGGTCGAATGTCCTCTGGGCGATCACTGAGGCCGCTGCGCCAGTGTCCAACTCCATCTCAAGCGGGTGACCATTGACCTGTACTGTCACCTTAATGGGGGCCACACGGGGAGCTGCCACACAATGCAGCTGCAGGCAGTCGTCCTCCGTCTCCACGTCCTCAGGAGTAGTCGCCGCAGGTTCATCCACATGGAAGGTACGGCCCCTGGGCTGGTCCCAGTTTCGGTCGGAACGACGGCGTCTCTGGCGCCCCCAGGACCGGCGTCTGCGACGGGGTCGGCGCCTACAAGTCTGACACGGACATGGCTCCTCATCCATTGGTTCTGGAGAAGGCTCCCTTCGGGGAGGAATGTCCGATGGCCACTGGCGTCGGTCCGGACGTCGCCTCGCCCAAGGTACCGCACGAGTGCGGGGGGACATTTTCGGACGGAAGGGGTTGCGCCCCAAGGCATGCACTTCCATTCCCTGTAGCTCCTGCACTCCTCGTTCTGCGCTCTCTCGGGACGATACTATTTGAATTGCCTGTTGAAAAGTCAATGTCGGCTCAGCTAACCACTTTCTCTGGGTGGCCGCATTGTTAATACTGCAAACCAAACGGTCGCGTAACATTTCTGACAAGGTCTCACCATAGTCACAGTACTCCGCAATCCTGCGTAGCCTGGATAGAAAATCGGCAAGGAGTCCTCTCTGCGGTATTATACGGTAACGCTGGACTATCGTGGACGGGGTTGGGTTAAAATGTTGCCCCACTATATTCACAAGTTCATCAAACATTTTGGTGTCCGGCGCAGCTGGGTACGTAAGGCTCCTAATCACCCCAAACTTATTCGGGCCGCAGGCGGTGAGCAATATGACCACCTGGTGCTCGTTTTCGGTGATATTGTTTGCCCGGAAATAGTAACGCATCCGTTGTGTGTACTGGTTCCAGCTTTCCAGCGCAGCATCAAAAACATCCAAACGTCCGTACAGAGGCATGGTATAATAGAAAACAACTTCCAACCTGTATCCAACAAAAATCCAGGGAGGTGGCTTCAGCAGTGTAGACAGCTATTCACTTTAACCCACGTCGCCAGTTTTGTGAGGGCCACGAAGAATCCAGCACGAGTTTTAAGGATACAAAGTAATAACATTTATTTACAATAACATATAAACTTCCCTTGCTGCACTCTTCTTCCTGCTAGTTCCAAACTGGCCAGCTTTATTTATACTTGGAGTTTACTAATGGTTTCTCCGCCCCCCCTTCATTGGGGAAGCTCATACTCCCACAGGATTGTCATTAGTCCCCAGCCAATGGTAAGCAGGCAGGTTATAACACTTACTGAATGGCAAACCAGCTTGAGGGGCAGAATGGCCTCATCCTGCTGCTGATTCTTATGACTTTATGATCTTTGGCAGTTCCCTAAGTTAATGAACAGGGATTTTCTACTGAAACAGTGCATTCTGCCATTCTCATCCCTTTTTCCATAAGTTGGTTTCAATTGCTGTCCCTTTTTAACAGCCGTGAATACCCCCAGAAAGTTACTTCTGGAGGGGAAAAATGTAATGCTTTGGAAGCTGCATATTAGCACGCCATCTGTTGTTCCAAAAAAAAATATGGGTGAGCAAATACTAATTAAACACAATTGTTGTATCTCAGAATTCAGCTAATTTTAATCTTTTCTGTCTCATGTTTGCAACTAGACAGCAATAATGTTAGATAGGTTCAGTGTTTATCGAGCATTTGCCACTCCATCTTCCAATTCATATTGATCAAACTCCAGTGAAAGCGAAGAAGGTTTTTTTTTTCTTGTATACCACAAGCAGGGTGTAAACATGGGCGTTTATAACCAGGTGAGAAGGGGTAGGATGGCTTCCCCCTTTACCTACTCCTTGATGACTGCAACAGATTTTTTTCTATAAAAGGATGTGCTTGCCAATACAATGTGTGCTTAAATTTTTATGTGCAGTGTCTATCAAAAACAGGTTTCTTTAAGATTTTAAAAATGAAAAAAGAATTGTATTTATTATACTTTAGTCTAAGAAAAATAATTAAAACATTTCAACCTGTATGCGCACACATACACATACACTTACAGATTGGGAGGATAGATTAAGCAAGATTGGCTTAATTGGCTCGTGAAGATTGGTGACTTGGTTGGCCTCAGACTGAACTCCTTAGTCCTTCTGGGTTCGACACCAAGGTGGTTTAAAGATATAGAAGGATGATTTATCTGTCCTTCTGGAGAGAGCAGCTGCCGGGCTAAGTTCTTTAAAAAAAACATCTCTGCCTGTGGCATATAGCTCGTTAAAATCAGCAGTCCATGTTCAAAACTTGCAAGTTGTATGGAGAGAGTTAGATGGAAGGAACCCATTCAGTGTCTTGTTTCTCCACTGTCTCATTTGCCTATGTTGTGATCTGCAGCGAAAACAGGTGGTTATCTGGCTTGTTACCTGACTGCCTCTAGCTGTCCAATGACTCAAATATGGTCATGCCTAGTGAATTCAGTTACGTTAGATTATGTCGGAGTAAATTCTTTTAATAGCCAGAGTCCCATTGTCCAAATGATTATGTCTACTGGTTTGCCTCTACCAAGGTGATTGTCTGGATGCTTCGTTAATGGGGTAAGAGATGGGCCCCATTCATACTCTTATTTTTTTTTTAGGGCAGTTGCTCCTGGTGTGGTATTTCAGATGGGTTGTCTCCATTTCAATGCCGTTGGAATGGTGGAAGGTACAGTGATGCAAAAGGTTATCCATCTTTGTGATTTCAAGTCATTGAAATGTGACTTTAGCCATTTAAAAAACAATAAGTGGTTTCCAGCCAGTAATTTCATAAAGTCATTTTTTATAAAGTGTGGTTTCATAACAATGGGTTTAAAATCTGAGTCAGCTTTTAAAGCTGATACTTCTTGGCATATATCGGGGGGAAAGTACATCATTGGCTGGAATTGTACTCAATCATTGTATTTTCCATTGTATTAAGTTAATTAAGCTAGTTAATTAGGAAGTTAGTTTAAACGGATTTTCAGAAGCTTGAATATGTTTTTCAGCAAGTATGAAAACCGGGGTTCCTCAGTTGCTTGGCGTGCATAGAGTATCAAGCTGGGAGTTTGGTGGGGGAGCTGCTCCTTTTCTTTTCCAGCCTCCACTAATTGACACTTTCTTCAGTAAAGGGAAAGAAGTAATTGGCGAGTAACTAGTAAGTTATTCTACTTATCCTAAAGTTACAGTATGGCAGGTCAGCTCAGCCGACTGGAATGTATATCCTGCAGTATGTAGGAAGCCATGGGTGCAGCAATTCCCGTACCAGCCTCCCCGAACAGGCGCTGGAATGTGGCGACTAGGGGCTTTTCACGGTAACTTCATTGAAGCCTACTCGTGACAATAAACTATTTTCATTTCATTTCACTGTGTCTTATATGGACACATCTACAGCAAGTATCACCAACTGAGGAAGCTTGAGTTAGAATCCGAATAGAATCACAACTGTGCAGAAGGAGTCTACACTGATTCTCTGAAAGAGCACCCTACCTAGGCCCACACCCCCACCTATCCCTGTAACAAGTAATCCCACCTAACCTTTTGGACACTAAGGGGCAAGTTAGCATGACCAATCCACCTCCCCTGCACATCTTTGGATTGTGGGAGGAAACCGGAGCACCAAGAGGCAACCCACGCAGACACGGGGAGAAAGTGCGAGCTCCACACAGACAGTCACCCAAGGCTGCAATTGGACCTGGGTCCCTGATGCTGTGAGGCTGCAGTGCTAACCACTGTGCCACCATGCCACCCACAACGGTTTTTGGAAATCGATCGATGGTTGATGTATCATTAGGCAAAGAACTACGTGAATTTCACATTTAGGGAGTTAGTCATACCGCAGGTTAGGGGCATGCAGGCAGAAAGGAAATGGGTAACCGCCAGGCAGTCTAAGAGAACCAGACAGGTAGTGTAGGAATCCCCTGAGTCTATCTTGTGTGCTATCGGTTATCCATTTTGAATACAGGTGAGGATGATTGTTCCCCTTGGAAGTGCAGCCAGAGCCAGGTCTGTGGCATCTTGGGTGACTAAGCTGTACAGGAGAAAAGGAAAAAGAGTAGAACCGCTAAAGTGACAGGGGATTCGATAGTCAGGGGATCAGCTAGGCATTTCTGTGGATGTAAACCTGATTCCAGGGTTGTGCGTTGTTTCCCTGGTCTTGGGGTCAAGGGTGTCACGGAACAGCTGCAGGACATACTTCTGGGGGAGGATGAATAACCAGAGATTGTGGTCCACATTGGTACCAATGATGTAAGTCGGAAGAGGGATGAGGTTCTGAAAGCAGATTTTAGGGAGTTGGGAAGAAAATGGAAAAGCTAAACCTCAAAAGCAGTAATCTCAGGACTACTCCCAGTGCCATGTGCTATTGAACATCGAAATAGGAGGTCTGAGCGATTGAACACTTAGTTGGAGAGTTGGTGTAGGAGGAAGGTGTTACAATCCCAATTGATGTTGTAACTGGATTACAAAGTACAGTTTAAACTACAATGGTTTCATTAACACACAGTCCCTTTTAAGTATACAAGATGACCGTGAGAAAATACACTCTCCACTCTGAACCCTATGTGAATGTTTGTGGATGTCCCCTCTGAGTTCCCCCAGATGATTATCATATGTGGGTTTCAAACTCCACTCCCAAAAACACACTTTAAAATCTTCTCAGAATTATAATGCTTTCCCTTGTCGTTTTGCATTCCAAAATCCAGATTTTCCAAATGACACTTTTTAAAACTATACTTCTGCTCCACTTTCAACAGTGAATCCAGTCCAGGATTTCAGGCTAACCCCTTTTGGATTTCTTTGTCTTAACTGCTGTGCAAACGGCTCACTGTTGCTTTAGCTCTCAATTCCCAGACTGTATTAAAATTGCACCAGAGGTTTGCTTTACCTTTTGAACGTTGTTGCCCCACTTTAAATCTGGTTACTCAATTGTCTCATTAACTTGGAACACATTGTTTACTCTTCCTTGAATTCTTCTGAACAATACCTTGGTCTCTTGTTTTTACTTCAGGTACCTTAAATGGTCTTTCTGTCCAAATTCCCTGGTTATCTGGACTGTATCTTGTTCCTTAGGAAGCCTGCATCTTTCCAACTTCCTTGTCCTGTCAAGCTTCTCCTGGCAGTGTTGAGAGAGGTTCACTCTTCAGTGTACTATCTCCAACTTCCCACAAATTCAGCTAAAACTAAAACTTTTCTCTACCTTTCAAGGCCCCATTGCTAAGCAACATCCACATGCTTAGGTCTTTAATTAATTTTTCATGCTGTAGCCCTCTCAGCACAATAGAAACACAGTTGGAACTTAACCAAGCCCCACACATACAAACACCTTTATCCAGCATGAATCTAACTGTAGGTTTTACCCTTCCAGCCACATTAAATTAAACACCCTTAAAACTAAACCATATTTCTAATGTTTACCAATATAAATATAAATCCTTTAAAACTACCTTTATTTACCTAATAGAGAGGGTATCAGATTTCTGAAGCACTGGGATCCGTTCTGGGGCAGATGGGACCTGTACAAGATGGACAGGTTACACCTTAACAGTACAAGGACTAATACCCTAGCAGGTGGTTTGTATGCCACCAAGCAGTAATGGTAGTGTGGGGCATGGTATTAATTAGGAGATTAGAGAAGCATGTAGGGTAGTACAATAATCTTGGGTGACCTCAATCTGCATATAAACTGGGAAAATCCAATGAGCACTAATGATGTGTGGCGGTTGAGTTTCTGGAGTGTTGGAGATGGTTTTCCAAAACAGTATGTTGAGGAACTGACTGGAGAACCGGCTATTCGCAATCTAGTATTATGGACCCAAAAAAGATGAATGAATAATCTTGTTGTAAAAGAACCTTTTTGGGGGTTAGTGATCACAATATGGTAGAATTGTACATTATGTTTGAAAGTGAGGCAGTTCAATCCGAAGCCAGGGCCTTAAATTTGAACAAAGGAAATTATGATGGGCAAATTGGTTGTGGTGGATTGGGAAAATGGATTAAAAGGTATGACGACACATAGGCAATGGTTAGTCTTTAATTATTACATAGTTGAAAGTAACTACACATTCCTTCAGGGCACTAAAACACAAAAGAAAAATCAGTCAACAGTGACTAACAAAAGAAGTTAAGGATTGTATAAGATTAAAAGAAAAGGCGTATGAAGTTGCCAGGGCTAAATCGCTGGCTTTGAAAGCAGGCCAGCAGAACGGTTCAATTCCCATAACAGCCTCCCCGAACAGGCGCCGGAATGTGGCGACTAGGGGCTTTTCACAGTAACTTCATTTGAAGCCTACTTGTGACAATAAGCAATTTTCAAATGTAGTAATGTTACAACCATCCCCAGGTATGATTACCCCAAGGTTATTGATCCAGGCGAGATGCCTCAAAATGTCACCACACGGCTGGGATACCCCCAAATTGTACAAACCTGGGTGAGTAGGAACGACTGGCTCAGTGCCTTTATTAAACCCGTCCTCTAACATGGTTCCCTTTCGCTTGGATACCTTTTCAAGACCCAATAGTTAAGTTTAAAAAGGAACCAATTTAACCAGTTAAGGTAGAGTTTTTTATTAGCTACTAAAAAGTAAGGAGAAATGGTAAAACAAATGCATCTACGTTCATACGGATTAGGGGTAAGAATTGGCCAATAGTAAGTAAATATAAATAAAATCTTATACGAACAGTCCTCGAGTTGAAAGCAGTGGATGATGAATGTTGCAGCCGGTGCAGATTGATTCCAGTAGTTGAGTCCTGGCGAATAATTGATTCTTCAATTTGGGTGTTATGTGGTTTGGTAAAGAGAGATTTCAGGGCAGCACGGTGGTGCTGTGGTTAGCACTGTTGCCTCATGGCGCCGAGGTCCCAGATTCGATCCTGGCTCTGGGTCACTGTCCGTGTGGAGTTTGCACATTCTCCCCATGTTTACGTGGGCTTCGCCCCCACAACCCAAAGATGTGCAGGGTAGGTGGATTGGCCACGCTAAATTGCCCCTTAATTGGAAAAAAGAATTGGATACTCAAGTTTTTTTTTAAAAAAGAGAGATTTCAATTTTTTTCCAGCTGTAATCGTTCTGCTGGCTGATCGACTGTCACAGTCAGAGAGATGTTCCTGGAAAAAATTGCTATTTTTGCAGGGAACCTGCCTCGGTTACTGTATCCTCTTCAATGTAGGAAACGTCAAGCCGCTTTTCTCGCAGCACACACAGGCGATGGACAACTCTCTTGGCTAGCTTTTAACCCCCACCTTTGTGGGTGTTGGTGTGTGTGTGTGTGTCGGTGGATGAGATGGCCATTGTTCCTTTGCTTTTATCAGAGATGATCAGCCTTTGGATTCTTTTACAATTATCTTGTCTGGCATCACATTGTTCCTTACAGAAACTCCATGCAGCCATTTCTGTCGGTAGCTAGCACCGCGGTACATTCGCAGCACATCTTTGTGATCCGTGTCCTTTTCAAAAAATATAAAACTCCCAAGTCTTTTAAAACTCCAGTATTTCCGTGTACAATTCCAGGTTTTTTCCTGCATCATCATAATGGTAAACCTGAGGATTGGGAGGATTTTACAATCCAGCAAAAAAGAACCAAAAGACTGATGAAGAATAGAATATGAATCTAACTTAGCAAAAAAGCATAAAAGGGACTGTAAAAGTTTGTATAGGTGTGTAAAGGGGAAACATTTGGCTCCGATTAACATGGGTCCATTACAGACAGTCAGGAGAATTTATAATGGAGAATAGTGAAATGGCAGAGGAGCTGTATAATTACTTCATGTATGTCTTTACAGAGAAAGATGCAAGAAATTTCCCAGAATTAGAGAACCAAGGGAGAAGGAATTGAAAGAAATGAGTAATAGTAAGCAGATTGTATTGGAGAAAGAAATGGGACTGAAGGATGCTAAGTCCCGGGATCTGATATTCTACATCCCAGAGTATTTAAATATGTAGCTATGGCGATTGTGGATGCATTGGCGATCATCCAAAATTCTATGGATTCTGGAATGGTTCCTGCTAATTGGAAGATAGAAAATGTCACCCCAGTATGTAAGAAGGGAGGGAGAAATAATACCAGAAACTACAGACCTGTTCGCCGTATGTCAGTAGCAGGGAAAATGCTGGAATCTGTTATAAAGTATGTGATAAGTGGACATGTGGTTAATAATGATCTGATTGGGCATAGCATGGATTTATGAATGTGAAATCATGTTTGACAAACTTATTGGAGTATTTTTGAGGCTGTTGAAATCAGTGGTGATAAAGGGGAGTCGGTGGCCATTGTGTCCCTGGATTTTCAAAAGGTTTTTGATAAGATCCTTCATGGGAGATTATTTTGCAGAATTAAATCACATGGGGCAGGAGATAATATGCTGGTATGGATTAAGGATTGATTACAGGCAGAAAAAAAAGAGTAGGAATAAACAGGTCATTCTTGCGTTGGTAGGCTGTCACTACTGGAGTGCTGTGACTAGTGGGGTACTGCATCTTGGGCCCCAGCTGTTCACTATGTATTTCAATGATTTGGATCTGGGAACCAAATATGATATATCCAAATTCGGGGATGTGAGTTGTGAGGAAGATTTGGACAGACTTGGTGAGTGGGCAAGAACATGCAGATGGAATGTAGAAAAAATGTGAGGTTATCCACCTTTTGTGGGAAGAACAGATGTGCAGAGTATTTCTTAAATAGTGAGAGATTAGAAAGTGTAGATTTGCGAAGGGATCTGTGTGTCCTCATCAATCAGTCATTAAAAACTAACATGCAGGTGCAACAAGAAATTAGGAAGGCTAATGGTGTGTTAGCCTTTATCGCAAGAGGATTTGAGTACAGGAGGAGCAAAGCCCTGCTTCAATTGTATTGAAGCTTGGTTAGACTGCACTTGGGAGTGTAGAGTTTTGGTCCTCTTGCCTTAGGAAGGATATTATTACTAAAGATGGAGTGTAACGAAAGTTCGCTAGACTTATGCCCAACATGACGGACCTGTCCTGCAGATGTTTTTGAAACTGTATTCGCTAGAGTTTCAAAGAATGAGTGGTGATCTCATTGAAACCTACAGAGTACGCTGAAGATAGACAGGAAAGATGCAGATAAGATGTTTTCTCATTGGGGAGTCCAGAACGAGGGAACACAATTTCAAAATAAGGGCCGAGTTGAGGGAAACCTCCTTTTACTCGGCGGGTTGTGACTCTGTGGGATTCAGTATAGAAGCTCAGTCATTGAGTATGTTTAAAGCAGACTAACAAGTCTTGCAACACCAGGTTAAAGTCCAACAGGTTTGAGGAAGGAGCTGCGCTCCGAAAGCCAGTGATTCAAAACAAACCTGTTGGACTTTAACCTGGTGTTGTAAGACTTCTGACTGTGCCCACCCCAGTCCAACACCGGCATCTCCACATCATGTTTAAAGAAGAGATTGGCCGTTTCTAAATACCAATGACATAAAGGGCTGTGGGAATGGTGGGGTGTGGCGGGGGGGGGGGGGGGGGGGGGGGGGGGTGGGAGGCATTGAAGCAATGATCAGCCATTTCATGGGGCACTGGCATCAGCATTGGGACAGGAGGGATCAGTACCATTTGGGACGGTCTCCACCTGAACCAATCTGGGATCCGGGTTCTAGCGGAAAGAATAACACGGGTGGTCACAAGGACTTTAGTAAATTGTGTGGTTGGGGGAGGGGGAGGGGGAGGGGGGGGGGGGGGGGTGCCCTCAGGGGAAGTCAATACAGTTCCAAAAACAAGTGGCAGGGTATAGAATAAAATAATAGTCAGGGGCCCAACTTCTGGAACTGCAGCTAATGGCAAAATTACAAGTATACTGGTTTAACCAAAGGAGAAAAGTAATAAACCAGTAAATAAAACACCAGTTCTGAGGGACAGGTCAGGGGTTTTAGCCCAGTTGAGTTCAATTTACTAATGCACAGCGTGTAAGAAATGAACTAGACGAGCTGCAGGAGCAAATACAAATGAAAGATTATGTTGTAGTAGCTTTTATGGACACATGGCTGCAGGAGGTCGGGACAGAGAACTAAATATACTGTTGCTACCATGGGCAATTGAGCCACTGACATAGAACATACAGTGCCGAAGGAGGCCATTCGGCACATCGCGTCTGCACCGACCCACTTAAGCCATCACTTCAACCCTATCCCCTTAATCCAATAACCCCTCCTAACCTTTTTGGACACTAAGGGCAATTTAGCATGGCCAATCCACCTAACCAACGCTCCCAGATCAGCAAAGCGGTGGAGAGGCATCCAGAGGGGTGACAAGAGCACAGAGACTCACTCTATGCAGATGATCTTCTCTTCTATGACTCGCTAGACATCCTGGGAGGAATAATGGATCTCCTAAGGGAGTTCGGAGCCTTCTCGGGTTACAAACTCAACCTGAGCAAGAGCAAAATATTCCCCATGAATCTGCGGGGTGAGGGGTTGCGGAATCAGAGCTCGGAAACTTGCTGTTCAAGGTGTGCGTGTGTGCTCTCACGTGTGTACATGTATGGACGACTACGGGAGGATATATGGTCACCTAGGAAAAGTGGGAGGAAGATCTAAGCACTGAGAAAGGGGGAGGTCTCTCCATCTAAGCACTGCATAGGGCAAACTTCACCTCCTCATGCGCAGGGCTGAGCCTAATGCAGCTAAAGACAGGGCGCACTTGACCAGAACACGCATGAGCGGGTTCTTTCCGGAGGTGGAGGACAAATGTGAACGGTGCCAAGGCCCGGCCAACCATGCCCACGTGTTCTGGTTTCTCTCCCAGACTTGTCGGGTACTAGACCGCCCTTTCCGAGGCTCTGTCCAAGGTTGTGGGGGTGAAGGTGGAGCTGTGCCCTTTAGTGTTGGTATTTCATGGTATCGGAACAGCCACAGCTCTTTACGTTCTCCCCACGTCTGCGTGGGTTTCCTCCGGGTGCTCCGATTTTCTCCCACACTCCAAAGACGTGCAGGTTAGGTGGATTGGCCGTGCTAAATTGCCCCTTAGTGTCTGTAAAGGTTAGGAGGGATTATTGGGTTATATGGATGGATGGAAATGAGGGCTTAAGTGGGTCGGTGCAGACTCGATGGGCCGAATGGCCTCCTTCTGCACTGTATGTTCGATGTTTACAGGCAGAGGGGCAGACGCCGTAGCCTTTGCCTCCCTAATCACCCGCCAGAGACTCTTGCCTGGTGGAGATCAACAGTGCCACCCAAGGCCGCAGACTGGTGTCTGACCGCATGGAATTCCTCAAATTGGAAAAGATCAAATTCACCATGAGAAGATCCAGGAGGGCTTCCGCAAAACATGAAAGTTATTTACCAACCCTGTTCGAGGACTTGTTTGTGACCAGCAACCAATAAAGCGGAGGGGGAAATGGGGGTCCGAAACATAAAAGATGAAGTGGTGGGGGTGAACCAGAGAAGGGAGTGGGGAAGATGCCACGCAGAGCACAGGGGAAGCAGGGCAGACAGGCCAAAGGGCACCGAAGCGGGGGGGTACCCAGGTGGGGCGGCCACGGCAACAACAGGTGGACGCACCTGGGTGATCTCAAATAAGCCCCTGGTATGTTTTAATACCATGGGACCTCATGTAAATAGTGAAATGGTGCGGTTGGAATAACCAACATCTGGGGGGCCTAATGCTAGCAGGCCTCAAATCTGTATAAACGCTCTATGTATTTATACCAGATCACTTTGATTTCCCATTTCCGATTTACACTTTGTGTTTTCTTTAAAAAAAATAAATTTAGAGTACCCAATTCATTTTTTCCAATTAAGGGGCAATTTCACGTGGCCAATCCACCTACCCTGCACATCTTTGGGTTGTGGGGGTGAAACCAACGCAAACACAGGGAGAATGTGCAACAGGGCTAACCCACTGCGCCACTGTACTGCCCCCACTGTGTTTTCTTTGAATCTTTTGTTCTCTTTTTTATTTAAATCTTTATTCAGCAATTTTGTTACAAGTTAAATGTAAAAACCAACAAAAACTTTTTAAAAATCTAAGGTGGAAACCCACGGAGTTGAGGGCAAATTATTGACATGATTAGGAAATTGGTTGAGTGGCAGTGTTCGGATCCATTTGCAACTCCTCAGATATTGAAGCAATCCATATCTACGTGCAGCGAGACCTGGACAACATTGAACTTGGTCTGAAAAGTGGCAAATGACATTTGTGCTGCACAAGATCATCTCCAACAATAGAGAGTTTAATCATCTCCCCTTGATATACAATGGACATAATTTTATGGTCCCATCACAGCAGGGGCGAAAACATAAAATGCAGCCAACCTTTCAAAGCTCCATGGACTTTGATGGGATTGTAAAATCCCACTGGTGTAAATTTCAGCACAATGACATTAGGGGCGGCACAATAGCACAGTGGTTAGCACTGTTGCTTCACAGCACCAGGGACCCGGGTTCGATTCCCGGCTTGGGTCACTGTCTGTGCAGAGTCTGCACGTTCTTCCCGTGTCTGCGTGGGTTTCCTCACACAGTCCGAAGCTGTGCAGGTTGGGTGGATTGGTCACGCTAAATTGCCCCATAGTGTCCAAAAGTTACGCTGGGTTATGGGGATAGAGCGGAGGTATGGGCTTAAGTGATCTTTCCGGGACTGGTATAGACTCGATGGGCCGAATGGCCTCATTCTACACTGTAATTTCTATGATTCGATGAACACTGACACCCCCAAAATCAGCATCCTGATTGACCAGAAACCTAACTGCACCAGACACAAATGCCATTTATAAGAGTCACTTCATCTTGTTGTGGCTTCTTTGATTGCACCTCCCAAACCTCTATCACCCAGAAGCACAATGGCAACAGGTACTTGGGAACACCGCCACTTACAAGTTTCCCTATCAAGTTGCACAACATGCCGATTTGGAAATGTATTATTTCTTCATTGTTGTTGGATCAAAGTCCTGGAACTCCTGATGTGTTGGGTGCTCTGGATCCGTGGAACACATACAGGTCACCAACACTTAAAATAGTGCAACACTATTTTATTAAATCAGAAACTGTTGAACATACTTTCACTGTGGGTTAACACTATATTAGATTGAACTAAAGACCTATGCCTTGTCCTAACCAGTCTATGCACTCAGCACATGGTGAAGATCTGTGCTGCAGGCTGTGAGCTCTGTCCTACTAGGAGGCTGCAGCTAGAATGAGCGGGAACTCTGATGCCGCCTGTCTTTATAGTGTGTGTGCTCTAACTGGTGATCGGCTGCGGTGTTGTGTGTGTTGATTGGTCCCGCTGTGTGTCCATCAGTGTATCTGCACCATGATATACTGGTGTAAATGAAATGAAAATCGCTTATTGTCATGTGTAGGCTTCAATGAAGTTACTGTGAAAAGCCCCTAGTCGCCACATTCCGGCGCCTGTTCGGGGAGGCTGGTATGGGAATTGAACCGTGCTGCTGGCTTTAAAAGCCAGCGATTTAGCCTAGTGAACTAAACCAGCTTATGACAACTCCCTCCCTAAAAATATTATGAGGGTATCTTCCCCACACGACTGTAACTGGTTTAAGAAGATGGTTCACTGCCACCTTCCTGTGGGCAATTAGGGGTGGGCAACTAATACTGTCCCTCCCAGTGATGCCCACATTTCATGTCAGAATTTAAAAAAAAAAGGGTTTTGTAGTTTTTTCACATTCAAAATACCTAAATAACCATGGCTTTTTACAATACATCATAGAATATTGTTAAGGCCCGAATGCAATGAGGGATATTGAAGAGATATTTCATTAAGAGGTTTTTTAGGTGATGCTGTACTGCATCTCTGAGTTCTCCTCTTAATGCATTTATATTAGTTGTTTTTCTTCTACGTCAGTCTCGGTTACAATGAAATGTTTTGGAATAAGACTGTTAAGTGAAAATAATATAGCAATTAATTTGGAGGAATTTTCCGCTCTTTAATGTATTTTCTACATTTTGGGTCCTTCGCAAAAGTGCAGAATGTTTCTTTCAGCTCTTATTTCTGTAAGGTGCCTGTAGTATCTTGTGTTAAAGTATAACTCTGTACCCTGCAAAATTTGTTGAGACTTTCTTGAAAGGACAAAGAAAATCAGAAACTTCAGAAACTCTGTGACCTTATTCAACCTCTACTGAATGCTTGCAAAAGACAGACAAAAAAAGACAAAAGAACACAAGGCTGCCTCTTTTTCAAGGACCATTCATTCTCCTGTGGGGACAAAGCTCCGAATATAACTCCCATGAAGTGCTTGGCATTGGGATCAGATTTCCGATTATCCCCAGGATAGCAGCCACTGATGCAGCACCAAACAAGGAACATAGATGTGAATCAAAGACCGAATAACCTGAGGAGACTTCCATTTCTGACTGGTGTTTAACATTGGAGATGGAGCAAGGCAGCCTGTAAGCCACAGATGCACAGGCACTCGTGCAGCCCAAGATCTGAGAGCAAATTTGGTCACTTTGCTTAAAACAATACAAGCTTCACTCCTTGAGCAAATATATCCCTCTGAAGCTGATAAAGGAGAAGCTAAGTCAATTGCTGACCTAGATTGCCTCTCATTTCAAAATCCCCACCCTCAGTCCTTCAGTTAAAAGCCAACTCTTTTACTCAACCTATCTAACCTCAACAAATGGGTAAACAGATGCCTATTAAATATTCCTTTATTCGTAACTTCTGTCAAATCAATAATTTTGTATCCGTGGCTATCAACTGGAAAAGCTCCCCATATGGAATATGTTGTTGCAGAATGTGATAATTGTATATGTTTTGTTTCTTATTCAGACCCAAGCTCATATTGGATTTATCTTTCTTTCTCATGGTGCCTCTTAGGTTCTTGATTCCTGTAACTTCTCCTTCCTGTCATGCTACCTTTCTTCTCTTCTCTATCAGGTATGTTAATTATATGTCATTCCTGCTGCAATCCATCACTATTCCTCTAGTCCTACTCTCCTGCCTACCCAGGCATGAATCATTGTAAATTGTTGACTATGGATGAGAAAGAACCTGGAAGATCAGCAACTTTTTGAGATCAAAAGCCATTGTGGTTGGCAGTGAGGGTCAGGTTAAGTCTATAATCAGTGTTGTAGATTGATAGTATCTTTCTGAGATCAGCTAATGCATCATAGGTCAGCAATCCGTATTGACTCTTGGGTTTTTGTCATTAACTCGTTAAGGAACTCAATGGGCTATCTAAGGCAAAAGTTTTAACAAAATGAAACGATGTGATCTTTGTTCAGAATTATACCATATGTCATTCTTTAGCTGGATGTCTTTTGTTTTAGGAAGATAATTTATCTGTGTACTCTTTATCTGAAATGTTGCTTCTCCTGTCCTAGCTGGCTCTCTGACTCTTTCTCCTCTTTTCAAACCCTCACACTCAACCTCTAATGCCTATTGCTTTGGTTAAGCAGCTTTGTTTGTCTCTAATTCAGTTTTGTCTTCTGGTGCGTGGCTTCCTGTGTGCATTATTCTGTCTTGTGTTTATATTCTCTCCAACGCCCCCTCCGCCCCATAAACATAATCACTCTGGCTTGTGCAAAGTTTATTTTACAAGCTTTTTATGCTAATTAGTCATTGTTAGCACTGCAGTGAGCATATCCAATTTCAGAATATTACAGTGCAAACTTCTGAACCTTATAGTAATGGATGCCTCCGGGATTGTTCCAACCAGTTTGTTGCTGAAATAGGAGACGGGGAACTAATTAAATCACGGGATGAGACGAACATAGGAATTATGCTGGTCACTCAATTGGAATAAGATTTCAATCAACCATGAACTAATGCTCATTATAAGCACTGAAATAAGCTTCCCAGTCTTCATATTGACACAGTATTGTAGTCTGCCTAAATTATTTTCAAAACCATTATCGGAGCAAGGTCAACTGAACCACAGGTGCTCGGTATAGAAACTTCAGAATTCCTGTCCCTCAGTAGCAAATAGCCATATCTTCCAAAACTCAAAAGTAAAAGATTGCTTCAGCATTTTTCATTTTCAGTTTACTCTTGTCAAGCTCTGATTGTGTTCATTCTGCGGAAATGAAAGTTATTTGTTTGGTTATTGATTAACAGTACAGCTACTCAAGTGGCTGGGATATGTGGCTGTAAACTGTAAAGAGGAGCTCCTGCTGACAACAGGAGGAGGAACACTGTTTCTAAGATTCTAACCCGACTAAAAATGACAGCAGAATTCTTTGTTCCTTTTCTTTAATCTTTAAATGATGCCGTCTCCACTGCTCAGAATGGGTGAATTGGTGTTAATGCGATTCACCCACTAGAAACAGTGGATAATAAGAGCAATCTCCAATTCTTTATTCATGTAGTGTCAGTTGTAGCTTAGTTGGTCGCATTTTTGCCTCGTCAGAAACTTTGGGTCCTGCTCTACAGAGTTGAGTATAATGTTTTAGGCTGACAATCCAGTGCAGCACTGAAGGAGTGCTGTACTGTTGGAGTTGCTATTTTTTGGATGAAATATTAAAGAAAGCCCTGTCTGTGCTCTCAGCTGGACATGTAGAATTCCATGGCACTATTTCGAAGAGGAGCAAGGGAGTTCTCTGTGTCCTGACCAACATTTATTCCCTAATCAGCATCACTGGAAAAGCAGATAATCTCACTATTATCATATTGCTGTTTGTAGGTGCTTGCTGTGTGAAAATTAGCTCCCACGTCCCTCATTTTCTATATAGCACTTTTGGATGTCCTGAGATTGTGGTGGAAACTATAGAAATCCAATTATTTTTTTAATATCGAAAATTATCGTCAGCCCCTCGTGTTTGAGGCCAACAGTTGAACCTATCAAGCAAACTTAAACCATGAATGTATTCTCATTCATTTTGTGCACCCAAGGATGAGCAAATCGAGTAACTGCAGAGCATGTGCTCTTGTCTACAAGTATGGCTTTGTCTTTTCTTTTAAATTTAGCGTACCCAATTTTTTTTTTCCAATTAAGGGGCAATTTAGCATGGCCAATCCACCTAATCTGCACATCTTTGAGTTGTGGGGGTGAAACCCACGCAGACACGGAGAGAATGTGCAAACTCCACACAGACTGTGACCTGGGGCCGGGATCGAACCAGGGTCCTGCGCGCCGACGGAAGCGGTGCTAACCACTATGCTGCGCCAGCTTAGCCTTTCTAATGCGTGATTCTCTAGTGAATGTTTTATTCTGTGACCATATGAATACAATTTAACATGGAGCAGTTTGTCTCAGAAATCCTCTGCACAAACAAATGAAATTGTGCCTTTAGTGTTGTGAACTGCAGTGTAAATTGGTAGGTTCAGTGGATTGATAAGGTGCAGAGAACGTGTTGAACTGAGTAACCTAGAATATCCTCAAGACATCATGAATAACACCTTGGGGGGAATCCGCTAATATGGTGTCAACCATGTAGCACCATCGATCACACGAGGCGAGACGTAGAGAACTTCAATCGAGGCTTTATTGAGCAGACTTGTTCCCCAGCAGCTCAGTCACAGAATGCAGCTGCGGGGAGTAAACCGGGTTCTTATACCCCGCCTATCTGGGTGGAGCCCAGTAGGCGGCAGATCCAATCGGGACCCAGCATTTTTCCTCCAATAGCTCCTCGGCATTCATGGTGTACTGTATTACCCCTGATACATACCACCACAGACCAATATTAGCTACACGTATCTAATTGGAAATCCAAATGTGGCTAATTGTATTTTTGATTGGTAAATAAAATAATGTCATAACATCCTACTTTCAGCCAATTTTGTATCTGGCTCCAAAATTTACACTGAATTCCTATCACTTTGTGTTTCACAAAGTAGCCTTTTTGATATACTTTCAAACAGCAGTTCATAAAGTTCTAAGTGGACAACATCTGTTACATTTTTAGGTTTAAGTCTAGCTGACTTATTTGGGTGCTGATTCATCAACCAATCTGGCAAACAATTTCCTTGGAACACATGGGTGTACGACACTTCACTGGTGAGGCCAGCATGCGCTGTGCAACTGTTAGTTCATGCAGGTTTCAGGACACCTGAGCTGCCTTTCTCTTGCCACAGTTTTGCAAATTGAGTTATGAAGTCAGCAGATGCAGCCTGGCTAGTATTGAATTGACCACATTAACACATTGCAACTGTCAGCACTGTCCCTCAAGTTTAGATTCTGCAGATGTACCGCTGGTTTGTCCATCATTTGTAGCTGAAGGAGCTGCACAGAGTTGTTTTGACTCCAGTCGAGGTGTTCATCATGTGATCCATTGCATCCTTCACTTGCTCTTGGATAAATGATGGTGTTTACAGTTTTTCTAAGGTAACTAAGATATTCTGGCTACAAATACCTTCAAATTAACCCCCTTTTCTATGTCACATTCCTGTGTGTAGAAAAGGAGACATCTTATCTAAGTCCATGGTCACTGTGAACCAAACATCTCTCCTTTCTCTTTATAAGATTTGTAGAAGAACTTTCTTCCTTATTTCACTTCTGATTAATTTATTAATTCAGTTCAAGACACATTGGCTTAGCCGTTGCATTCTAATTCTGGGGATGCAAGTATCTTTTGTGTTTTAACATTATGCCTTTAAAGATGTTCACCTTTGGACTTCCGGGTGCGGCGATGACCAGCTGAGTCGCACGTTTCGGCAGCTCCCGGTGGAACGGACTTTTGGGCTCTTAATAGGAGCCCCATCGGCAATTTTAACGGCAAATAACACTGTGCGGTAATCCAGAAGGGAATCCCCCCTGGACACGGATGGAAAAAAGAGAGGAAAGTAGCCGGATTGCAGTGGATCCTCTAGAGCAGCGGCCAGGAAGGCAGGCACAAAGCAAGATGGCGTCGGAAGGAGGCAGTTTAATATGGGGCCCTGACCAACAAGAGTTCCTGCGGCGTTGCGTAGATGAACTCAAAAAGGAGATGAAGAAGGAGCTGTTGGCCCCGATATTACAAGCGATTGAGGGGCTAAAGGAGGAGCAAAAGACCCAGGAACCGGAGCTTCGGGTCGTGAAGGCAAAGGCTGCTGAGAATGAGGACGACATACAGGGCCTGGTGGTGAAAACTGAGATCTACGAGGCACGGCACAAAAGATGTGTGGAAAGGTGGGAGGTGCTGGAGAATAATGCGAGGAGGAAGAACCTAAGGATTCTTGGTCTTCCTGAAGGTGCAGAAGGGGCGGACGCCGCGGCATATGTGAGCACGATGCTACACTCATTAATGGGATCGGAGGCCCCGACGGGTCCGCTGGAGGTGGAGGGAGCCTATCGGGTTATGGCGCGAAGACCGAGGGCTAGAGAAATTCCTCGAGCAATAGTGGTGAGATTTCTCCGATATAAGGACAGAGAGATGGTCCTCAGATGGGCAAAGAAAACTCGGAGCAGTAGGTGGGAGAATGCGGTGATCCGCGTATATCAAGATTGGAGTGCGGAGGTGGCGAGAAGGAGGGCAAGCTTTAATCGGGCCAAGGCGATGTTGCATAAAAGGAAGGTCAAATTCTGAATGCTGCAACCGGGAAGACTGTGGGTCACACATCTAGGGAAATACCACTACTTCGAAACGGCAGATGAGACGTGGACATTTATTGTCGAGGAGAAGCTGGAGTGAGCGGGCCAGAAAAAGAACGTTTGGGACAAAAGTGGGGGGGTGAATTTGTGGGATGAAGGGGGGAAGAGAGGACTTCCCAAGTTGTTAAACCTGCGACCCTGTAACTTCTCTCTCTTCCCCATGTCGTGGGGGAGGGGGTGAGGGAGGATGAGGAGCTGAGGGCGCCGGCCATTGGGGGCGGGGCCAAAAGGGAAGCGCGGGCTTTGTTCCCGCGCTATGGTAATCATGGCGGGAACAGGGAAGCAGGAAGGAGGGGGCCTCGCACAGTGTGAGCCGAGGTCACGGGGGGAAGCCGAGGTCGGCCAGAGTTGGCTGACTTCTGGGAGCAACATGGGGGGTGCAATTACGCTAGCTTGGGATCTAGTTGGAGGGGGGGGGGGGGGTAACTGGGTTGCTGCTGCTGGGGAGAAGGGGGAGCTGGTATGGGAGGGGAGGGTCGGGGTGGGGGGGGGGCGCCGCCTGGGGGGGATACAGCTACGTGGGAACCGGGTGAGGAGCTGTATTGAAAAAGGAAATGGCTAGTCGTCAAGGGGGGGGGGGGGGGGGTGGGTAAAGAGCCCCCCAACCCGGTTGATCACGTGGAATGTGAGAGGGCTGAACGGGCCGATAAAGAGGGCACGGGTACTCGCACACCTAAAGAAACTTAAGGCAGATGTGGTTATGCTTCAGGAGACGCATCTGAAGCTGATAGACCAGGTTAGACTTCGCAAAGGATGGGTGGGGCAGGTGTTTCATTCGGGGCTAGATGCAAAAAACAGGGGGGTGGCCATACTAGTGGGGAAGCGGGTAATGTTTGAGGCAAAGACTATAGTGGGGGCAGATACGTGATGGTGAGTGGCAAACTGCAAGGGGAGGCGGTGGTATTAGTGAACGTATATGCCCCGAATTGGGATGATGCCAATTTTATGAGGCGTATGTTAGGACGAATCCCGGACCTAGAAGTGGGGAAGTTGGTAATGGGTGGAGACTTTAATACGGTGCTGGACCCGGGGCTGGACAGATCGAGATCAGGACCGGACGGAGGCCGGCTGCAGCTAGGGTGCTTAAGGATTTTATGGAGCAGATGGGAGGAGTAGATCCCTGGAGATTTAGTAGACCTAGGAGTAAGGAGTTTTCGTTTTTCTCCTATGTACACAAAGTATTTTCACGAATAGATTTTTTTTGTTTTGGGAAGGGCACTGATCCCAAAGGTGACGTGGACGGAGACACGGCTATAGCCATCTCGGATCATGCTCCACACTGGGTGGACCTGGAGATAGGGGAAGAAAAACAACAGCTTCCACCCTGGAGAATGGACATGGGATTATTGGCAGATGAGGGGGTGTGTTTAAGGGTGAGGGGGTGTATTGAAAGGTACTTGGCACTCAATGATAATGGGGAGGTACAGGTGGGAGTGGTCTGGGAGGCACTGAAGGCAGTGGTTAGAGGGGAGCTGATATCTATTAGGACACAAAAAGGAAAGCAGGAGGGTAGGGAAAGGGAGCGGTTGTTGAAAGAACCTCTGAGGGTGGACAGACAATACGCAGAAGCACCGGAGGAGGGACTGTACAGGGAAAGGCAAAGGCTACATGTAGAATTTGACTTGTTGACTACGGGTAATGCAGAGGCACAATGGAGGAAGGCACCGGGTGTACAGTACGAATATGGGGAGAAGGCGAGTAGGTTGTTGGCCCACCAACTGAGGAAAAGGGGAGCAGCGAGGGAGATAGGGGGGGGTGAGAGATGAGGGGGAGCGGAGAGAGTGAATGGAGTGTTCAAGGCATTTTATGAAAGATTATATGAAGCGCAGCCCCCGGACGGGAAGGAGCGAATGATGTGCTTTCTGGATCAGCTGGAATTTCCTAAGGTGGAGGAGCAGGAGAGAGTGGGGCTGGGAGCACAGATTGAGACGGAGGAAGTAGTGAAAGGGATTGGGAGCATGCAGGCGAGGAAGGCCCCGGGACCAGACTGATTCCCAGTTGAATTCTATAAGAAATATTTGGACTTGCTGGCCCCGCTACTGATGAGAACCTTTAATGAGGCGAGGGAAAGGGGGCAGCTGCCCCCGACTATGTCAGAGACAACGATATCGCTCCTCCTAAAGAAGGAAAAAGACCCGCTGCAATGCGGGTCATACAGGCCCATTTCCCTCCTGAATGTGGATGCTAAGATTCTGGCCAAGGTAATGGCAATGAGGATAGAGGATTGTGTCCCGGGGGTGGTCCATGAGGACCAAACTGGGTTTGTGAAGGGGAGACCGCTAAATACAAATATACGGAGGCTGCTAGGGGTAATGATGATGCCCCCACCAGAGGGGGAAGCGGAGATAGTGGTGGCGATGGATGCCGAGAAAGCATTTGATAGAGTGGAGTGGGATTATTTGTGGGAAGTGTTGAGGAGATTTGGCTTTGGAGATGAGTATATTAGATGGGTACAGCTGCTGTATAGGGCCCCGATGGCGAGCGTGGTCACGAATGGACGGGGGTCTGCGTATTTTCGGCTCCATAGAGGGACGAGGCAGGGATGTCCTCTGTCCCCGTTATTGTTTGCATTGGCGATTGAACCCCTGGCCATAGCACTGAGGGGTTCCAGGAAGTGGAGGGGAGTACTTAGGGGGGGGGGAAGAACACCGGGTATCTCTGTCTGCGGATGATTTGTTGCTATATGTGGCGGACCCGGCGGAGGGGATGCCAGAGATAATGCGGATACTTGGGGAGTTTGGGGATTTTTCAGGATATAAATTGAACATGGGGGAAAAGTGAGTTATTTGTGGTGCATCCGGGGGAGCAGAGCAGAGAGATAGAGGATTTACCATTGAGGAAGGTAACAAGGGACTTCCGATACCTGGGGATCCAGATAGCCAAGAATTGGGGTACATTACATAGGCTTAATTTAACACGGTTGGTGGAACAGATGGAGGAGAATTTCAAGAGATGGGACATGGTGTCCCTGTCATGGCAGGTAGGGTGCAGGCGGTTAAAATGGTGGTCCTCCCGAGATTCCTTTTTGTGTTCCAGTGCCTCCCGGTGGTGATCACGAAGGCTTTTTAAAAAAGAATTGAGAAGAGCATTGAGTTTTGTGTGGGCTGGGAAGACCCCGAGAGTGAGGAGGGGATTCTTGCAGCGTAGTAGGGACAGGGGGGGCTGGCACTACCGAGCCTAAGTGAGTACTACTGGGCCGCCAATGTTTCAATGGTGTGTAAGTGGATGGGAGAAGGGGAGGGAGCGGCGTGGAAGAGATTGGAGAGGGCATCCTGCAGGGGGACTAGCCTGCAAGCAATGGTGACGGCGCCGTTGCCGTTCTCACCAAAGAAATACACCACAAGCCCGGTGGTGGTGGCTACATTGAAAATCTGGGGGCAGTGGAGACGGCATAGGGGAGGGATGGGAGCTTCGGTGAGGTCCCCGATACGAAACAATCATAGGTTCGTTCCGGGGAGAATGGATGGGGGATTTGGAGCATGGCAAAGAGCTGGGGTAGTACAACTAAGGGATCTATTTGTAGATGGGACGTTTGCGCGTCTGGGAGCGCTGATGGAGAAATATGGGTTGCCCCAAGGGAATGCATTTCGGTATATGCAATTGAGGGCTTTTGCGAGGCAACAGGTGAGGGAATTCCCGCAGCTCCCGACGCAGGAAGTGCAGGATAGAGTGATCTGAGACATGGGTGGGGGACGGTAAGGTGGCGGACATATACAGGGAGATGAGGAACGAGGGGGAGATCATGGTAGATGAGCTGAAAGGGAAATGGGACGAAGAGCTGGGGGAGGAGATCGAGGAGGGGCTGTGGGCAGATGCCCTAAGCAGGGTAAACTCATCGTCCTCGTGTGCCAGGCTAAGCCTGATACAATTTAAGGTGCTACACAGGGCGCATATGACTGGAGCACGGCTTAGTAAATTTTTTTGGGTAGAGGATAGGTGTGCGAGATGCTCGAGAGGCCCAGCGAATCACACCCACATGTTCTGGTCATGCCCGGCACTACAGGGGTTCTGGGTGGGGGTGGCAAAGGTGCTTTTGAAGGTGGTGGGGGTCCGGGTCGAACCAAGCTGGGGGTTGTCTATAATCGGACGGACTCTCAGGGATTTATATTGCTTTATTGTTGTGTAAAAGAAACACTACGTATTGTTATGTTTGGCCAAAAAACTTGAATAAAATATATTTAAAAAAAAAAAGATGTTCACCTTTTTCCCAACTGAAGTGTTGTTGAATAATATCCCACAATTTTATTATGATCCCAGACCAGACCCCAACAGTGGCTAGGATACCGAACCGCAACCCCAATATTTTAGTTTATTTTGCAAGGCTGCGGCAAGAGTACTTCGCTCCAGGAGTGATTGCATGAAGAAATGGGGATTTTAAAACAAAACTTTATTATTAACACAATATTAAACTCTTAACATCATACCCGAAAACAACTTAAAAATACCACTCAGTACAGTAAATACCCGTAATTACTCCCTCTATTCCCAATTAAACAACAAGAAAGTAAAAATCATACAGCTCTCAATCCATCCTACATCACAATGGCACAGGTTAATACTTGCTTTCCAGAACAGATTTGGCTCCTGTTAGAACCCCTGCAGACTTTGACTGAATGTCTGCAAAAAAACTGTTTCAACTAGTTTGTTTCAGCTTCCTCCTTGTCCTCTGACAAGTTTGCACTGCTTTAAATACTATTAATCTTTTTTTCACTATCCTACTGTGAGAGAAAAAAACCTTATTTGTGGTCTAAAGGGTTACCAGATCAGAACTCAACTGAAAGCTTTCTCAAAATGTCTGAATTCCTTGGCTCCACCCAGAAATGGCAGAATCCTCCCAAGCTGAAATCAAATAAACTTCCCAGGCTGAAAACCTTGAATCCTCCTCGTCAAATAACAATGAGTTGGCCCAGGCTTTAACAATGGTCAATTTCACCTCTGGCTCCTAAAAGCTTCCTGGTCTTGCAAAACAAGATTCTTCTAAAAACCTCCCTACTGTGGTCAAGCACACACTAACCCTTAAATTGCCAAATGTTTATAATCCAATATATCTAAAATCTTGTATTCATCACACTTCGCCCCCCCTTAAATGAATCAACCAGCAATATAAACGATGTCTTGATTATTCCAAAAGCTTTTAAGTCTAAACATTTCTCATGATTAAACGCAGCTTATTCTCCATAAGATACATATCATTTTGCATTTTAAACATGCAAACATAAACATGAGTACAGTCATTTGAGCCTTACCTTTCCATCTGTGAACATTCCAGTCTTCTCACATGTTACAGTCGTGATAATGCATTAGCAATTAGATTTTCTCTTCCTGCCACATGTAGAATGTTTTATTTAAACGATTGGAACAATAAACTCCATCTGAATAGTCTTTCATTTTGATTTTTAAACTTGTTCAAAAACTTTCAGAAGAACATAAGGACTAGGAGCAGGGGTAGGCCACCTGGTCCCTTGAGGCTGCTCCACCATTCAATAAGATCATGGCTTATGTTTTTGTGGACTCCGCTCCACTTTCCCGCCAACTCACCATAACCCTTAATTCTTTTACTGTTCAAAAATCTATCAATCTTTCCCTTAAAAACATTCAACAAAGTAGCCTCAACTGCTTCACTGGGCAGGGAATTCCACAGATTTACAACCCTTTGGGTAAAAAAGTTCCTCATCAACTCAGTCCTAAATCTGCTGCCCCTATGTTTGAGGCTATGTCCCCTAGTTCTAGTTTCATCCGCCAGTGGAAACAACCTTCCTACTTCTATCATATCTATTCCCTTCATAATTTTATATGTTTCTATCAGATCCTCCCTCATTCTTCTAAATTCCAAAGAGTATAGTCCCAGTCTACTCCGTCTCTCCTCTCAACTCTGGAATCAAACTAGTGAATCTCCTCTACACCCTCTCCAGTGCCAGTACATCTTTTCTCAAGTAAGGAGACCAAAATTAATGGATTATGGTCTGCACATACAATTGTCTCCAATGAATTGTTACCACCATAAATTTCAAAAGGTTGTAATGCCAATAACAAACTAAATGTCTCCTTCTTGATGGTTAAATATTTATTTTGATAAATATTTGGTTCCAAGAAAAATAACCAATGGGTCTTAATTCTTTAGTCATCTTCCTGCAGCAGTACAGCACCAATACCCACATCACTCACATCAATTGCCACCTTAAATGGCCTGGCATAATTAGGTGCCATCAATACTGGTGCGGTTGTTAACACCATCTTCAAATTATCGAATGCCTCCTGACATTCCGACATCCACTGAAATTTCTTGTGCTTTTCCAGACGACGTTCAGTCAGTGGAGCAACCATGCTGCTGAAATTTTGCACAAATTTCCAGTTGATATCACTCATGCCCAGAAATCTCAGAACTTCATTCCTCGGTGATGGTATTGGAAATTCTCCAATTCGTCTTCACATTCTGTGGGGCCATCTGACCATGTCCAATTGTCTGGCCTAAGAATGTGACTTGAGCTTTCACAAATGCACTTTAGCCAAATTTACCACCAATCCAGCTTCCTGTAGCCAATCGAATATTTATTTTAAACGTTCCAAATGCTGGGCAGCATGGTGGCGCAGTTTTAGCACTGCTGCCTCACAGTGCCGAGGACCCGGGTTCGATCCTAGCCACGGGTCACTGTCCGTTTGGCGTTTGCACATTCTCCCCATGTCTGCATGGATCTCGCCTCTATAATCCAAAAAGATGTGCAGGGTAGGTGAATTGGCCACGCTAAATTGCCCCTTAATTGGAAAAAAAAAGAATTGTGTTTATATTTGTAGCGCACAATGACTTACGAGAGAGACGAATAGAGATGAAGTCGATGAGGCTTTATTAAGCGTGACTTGTTCCCCGCAGTTCAGCAACAGACTGGAGCGGCGGGGAGAAGCCCGGGTTCTTATACTCCGCCTTCAGGATGGAGCTAGGGGTCAACAGCCAACCAGGACCCGGGATCTGTCAGCCAATAGCATCACGGCTTCACAGTCCCACATGACCCCTAATGCATACTACCACATTCACCCCTTGTTAAAAATGAACCCGGCGGGGTGGTGGTTCGCATGGTGGTAGGGGTTTACAAGGCTGGTCCTGGGAGGAAAGATTTTGGGCATGTCATTACAATCTTAGCCCTACACTGGACTATGTACAAGGTTTGTGAACTCTTTACAATATTCATAAGAGAAAAGGAACATTTTCGTTACAGTCCAACAACATTCTTGGTGTCACACCGATGCCACGAGTCGAGCGGGCGGTCTGGTCTTCCTCGTCGATCGCCTCAGCCCCGGTGGTGGTGCAGGTGCTTGTTCCAGCGTTGTTGACTCCAGGAGCGTTTCGGTGTCTGTTTCTGTTTCACTCCTGGTCGGACACGGGAGGAGGACCGATCCTCCCGGGAAGGGGGCGGTCGCGGGGTGCGCCTGTGGCAGGGAGGGGGTGATCGGTATCGGGGGGGGGGGTGTGTGTGTTGCCGTCGGGCGCCAGGTCTCGCAGGGAGACCGTGTCCTGTCGGCCGTCGGGGTACGCGCCACGTAGGCGTACTGCGGGTTCGCGTGGAGGAGGTGAACCCTCTCGACCAACGGGTCCGACTTGTGCGCCCGCACATGTTTCCGGAGCAAGATGGGTCCTGGGGCCGCCAGCCAGGTTGGCAGCGACGTTCCGGAGGAGGACTTCCTGGGGAAGACAAGGAGGCGCTCATGAGGCGTTTGATTAGTGGTGGTACACAGCAGCGACCGGATGGAGTGGAGAGCGTCCGGGAGGACCTCCTGCCACCGGGAAACTGGGAGATCCCTGGACCGTAGGGCCAGTAGGACGGTCTTCCAGACCGTGCCGTTGTCCCTCTCTACTTGCCCGTTCCCCCGGGGGTTGTAGCTGGTCGTCCTGCTCGAGGCTATACCCTTGCTGAGCAGGAACTGGCGCAGCTCGTCACTCATGAAGGAGGACCCCCTGTCGCTATGGATATATGCGGGGCAACCGAACAGTGTGAATATGGTGCTAAGTGCTTTAATGACTGTGGCCGCTGTCATGTCGGGGCAGGGGATGGCGAAAGGGAAACTGGAGTACTCGTCCACCACGTTCAGGAAGTATGTGTTGCGGTCGGTGGAGGGGAGGGGCCCTTTGAAATCCAGACTGAGGCGTTCAAAGGGGCGGGAAGCCTTGATCAGGTGTGCTCTATCCGGCCTGAAAAAGTGCGGTTTGCACTCCGCGCAGATGTGGCAGTTCCTGGTGACTGTACGGACCTCCCCCACAGAGTAGGGGAGGTTGCGGGACTTTATAAAATGGTAGAACCGAGTGACCCCCGGGTGGCAGAGGTCCTCGTGGAGGGCTTGGAGACAGTCTATTTGTGCGTTGGCACATGTGCCGCGGGATAGGGCATCGGACGGCTCGTTCAGCTTTCCGGGACGGTACAAGATCTCGTAGTTGAAGGTGGAGAGCTCGATCCTCCACCTTAAGATCTTGTCATTTTTAATTTTGCCCCGCTGTGCATTATCGAACATGAAGGCTACCGACCGTTGGTCAGTGAGGAGAGTGAATCTCCTGCCGGCCAGGTAATGCCTCCAATGTCGCACAGCTTCCACTATGGCTTGGGCTTCCTTTTCCACTGAGGAGTGGCGGATTTCTGAGGCGTGGAGGGTTCGGGAGAAGAAGGCCACGGGTCTGCCCGCTTGGTTAAGGGTGGCCGCTAGAGCTACGTCGGAGGCGTCGCTCTCGACCTGGAAGGGGAGGGACTCGTCGATGGCGCGCATCGTGGCCTTTGCGATATCCGCTTTGATGCGGCTGAAGGCCTGGCGAGCCTCTGTCGACAGGGGGAAGGTAGTGGTCTGTATTAGCGGGCGTGCCTTGTCTGCGTACTGGGGGACCCACTGGGCGTAATATGAAAAGAACCCCAGGCAACGTTTCAGGGCTTTGGAGCAGTGGGGGAGGGGAGATTCCATGAGGGGGCGCATGCGTTCGGGGTCGGGGCCTATTATCCCATTGCGCACTACGTATCCCAGGATGGCCAGCCGGTTTGTGCTAAAAACGCACTTTTCCTCGTTGTATGTGAGGTTCAAGGCGTTAGCGGTCTGGAGGAATTTTTGGAGGTTGGCGTCGTGGTCCTGCTGATCGTGGCCGCAGATGGTTACTTTGTCGAGATACGGGAACGTGGCCTGCAACCCGTGTTGGTCAACCATTCGGTCCATCTCCCGTTGGAAGACCGAGACCCCGTTCGTGACACCAAATGGGACCCTTAGGAAGTGGTATAGACGCCCGTCTGCCTCGAAGGCTGTGTACTTGCGGTCACCTGGGCGGATGGGGAGCTGGTGGTAGGCGGACTTGAGGTCCACGGTGGAGAAAACCTTATACTGGGCAATCCGATTTACCATGTCGGATATGCGGGGGAGAGGGTACGCATCTAGCTGTGTGTACCTGTTGATGGTCTGGCTATAGTCTATGACCATCCTTTGCTTCTCCCCGGTCTTTACTACTACCACCTGTGCTCTCCAGGGACTATTGCTGGCCTGGATTATGCCTTCCTTCAGCAACCGCTGGACTTCAGACCGAATAAATATCCGGTCCTGGGCGCTGTACCATCTGCTCCTAGTGGCGACGGGCTTGCAATCCGGGGTGAGGTTTGCAAACAAGGATGGCGGTTCAACCTTGAGGGTTGCGAGGCCGCAGATAGTGAGTGGGGGTATTGGGCCGCCGAATTGAAACGTTAGGCTCTGCAGGTTGCACTGGAAATCTAATCCCAGTAATGTGGGCGCGCAGAGTTGGGGAAGGACGTAGAGCCTGTAGGTTTTAAACTCCCTCCCTTGCACCGTTAGGTTCACGATGCAGAACCCTTTGATCTCTACGGAGTGGGATCCTGCAGCTAGGGAAATCTTTTGCGTACTTGGACGGATGGTCAAAAAACAGCGTCTTACCGTGTCTGGGAGGATGAAGCTTTCGGTGCTCCCGGAGTCGATCAGGCATGGTGTCTCGTGTCCGTTGATCAGCACCGTTGTTGTCGTCGTCTGGAGCGTCCGGGGCTGTGATTGATCCAGCGTCACCGAGGCCAGTCGTGGTCGTAGTGTCTCAGCGTCTTCTTCGGACCCCGTGGAGCCGTCGATGCTGGGGTCCTTTGGCGGCGTCCATGAATCGCATGCGGCTGGGGGTGGACAAAATGGCCGCCCCCATGGATCGCACGGGTTCGGGGGTGGACAAAATGGTCGCCCCCATGCATCGCACGTGGCTGGGGGGGTCACAAGATGGTGGCGCCCATCCTCCCCTTGTGGTGGCCGGGACCCAAAATGGCGGCGCCCGCGGGTCGCACATGGGGGGTTGGGGAGCGTTTGGGATGCGCTGGGCTCTTTCTTCTCCGGGGACTGCGGCGACCCCCCGGGACTGGCACACAGCCGCGAAATGGCCCTTTTTGCCGCAGTTCTTGCAAATAGATGCGCGGGCCGGGCAGCGCTGCCGGGGGTGTTTCGCCTGCGTGCAGAAATAGCAGCGGGCCCCCCCGGGATGATCTGGCGTCTTAACCGCGCAAGCCTGTGAGGGAGGGGGGGGGTTTGTCGCGACGGGGGTCCACGGAGCCCAAGGGGCTGCCGCGCGGTCGGGGCCGTAGGCGCGGGCGTTTTGCGAGGCCACATCTAGGGAAGCTGCAATGGCCCGTGCCTCAGTTCTAGCGTCTCTTTTTCTAAAAGTCTTTGGCGGATTTGGGGAGAGTTCATACCTGCCACAAACGCATAGCGAATTAACATGTCCGTGTGTTCAGTCGCGTTTACCGGCGGGCAGCTGCAGCCCCGGCCCAAAATTAGCAGCGCGGCGTAGAACTCCTCTAACGATTCTCCGGGACTTTGCCTTCTCGTTGCGAGTTGGTAGCGTGCGTAGACCTGGTTCACTGGGTGAACGTAGATGCTCTTCAGTGCTGCGAGTGCCGTCGGGAAACCCTCTGCGTCTTCTATGAGAGGGTAAATTTCCGGGTTTACCCTTGAGTGCAGGACCTGCAGTTTCTGGTCTTCTGTGATCCGGCCGGGGGCCGTTTGGAGGTAGCCTTCGAAACAGGCTTGCCAGTGTTTAAAAACTGCTGCCGAGTTCGCTGCGTGGGGGCTGATCCGCAGGCATTCCGGGGCGATCCTGAGCTCCATAGTCCTTTAAGCACGCTTAATAAATTGTAGCGCACAATGACTTACGAGAGAGACGAATAGAGATGAAGTCGATGAGGCTTTATTCAGCGTGACTTGTTCCCCGCAGTTCAGCAACAGACTGGAGCGGCGGGGAGAAGCTAGGGGTCAACAGCCAACCAGGACCCGGGATCTGTCAGCCAATGGCATCACGGCTTCACAGTCCCACATGACCCCTAATGCATACTACTACAAAATTATATTATAAATGTTCCAATTGCTCCTTCCCTGTTTGACTGAACATCACCAAATCATCAATGTACACTGCACAATTGTTTAGCACAGGAATGACCTTGTTGGCTACTCTTTGGAATGGTGCTGGTGCATTCTTCATCCCAAATGGCATGACTTTAAATTGGTACACATCATTTGGTGTCACAAAACGTCCTTCACCCTGTCTGATAACGGTACTTGCCAATATCCTTAAGTAAGTCAAGTTTGGTAATAACATTTGCTTGTCCCACCTTTTCAACACAGTCTTCCAAACGAATAATATGATATGAATCTGACTTTGTAACTGCGTGGATCTTTTTATAGTCCACAATTGTTGATTCCATCTGGTTTTGGTGCCATGGCAATTGGTGAGCTCCAATCTGTGCAACTCACTTTGCTGATATCATCCTTTTTTATTTTAAAAATATTTTATTGAAGCATTTGTCATTTTCACAGTTTTAACACTTTAACATTTCTTAAACAACCGAGCAGGCCGGCACACGCAAAAAACATTAAAAATAACATCCCCTACTACCCCCCCGACTTATTTCCTAATTACTCTTATACAAAGTTCCCTGTCCTTGTCTTACACTACCATGCCTCCCATTCCCCCCTGCTGCTGACGTTCAATTTTCCTTGAAGAAGTCGATGAATGGCTGCCACCTCCGGGCGAACCCCTGCATTGATCCCCTCAAGGCGAACTTTCCAGCCTGAGAAACCCTGCCATGTCCCTCCATCCCAGCAAAATCCGTCTCCGGACCACCAGGGAGGAGAGAAGGCCAGAACATCAGCCCCCCCCCCCTCCCTGTGCCCCTGGATCTTCCGATACCTCAAATATTGCCAATTCTGGACTCTTGAGTCGCGCTCCCTTCCAAAACCTCTGACATGACGTCTGCAAATCCCTGCCAGAATCCCCTCAACTTTGGGCACGCCCAAAACACACGTACATGATTCGCCGGGCTTCCCCCGCAGTGTCCTCACCGATCCTCCACTTCCTCAAAAAACCTACTCATCCGGGCCACAGTCATATGAGCCCTATGGACCACCTTGAACTGAATCAGACTAAGCTGGCACACGACGAGGATGAATTGACTCTCCTCAAGGCCTTTTCCCATAGTCCGACTTCCAACTCCCCTCCCAACACTTCCCCCACTTCCTCTTCACATCCCCGATTGGGACCCCTTCCCACTATATCAATTCCTTGTATATCTCCGAGACCCTCCCCTCCTGATATCATCCATAAGCATGCTGTCAATTGCCTTTTGTACCTGTGCTAACTTTAGTGGATTGAGCCTGCATGGATGTTGTTTAATGGGTAATTACTTTCGTACTTCCCAATTTATTCCTACATACAGCTCTATATGACTGTAATAACTTTTCTAGGTCATTTTTATTTCCCTCCGAAGATAACTCAATAATTTATCCTAATTGTCGACTTCAGGTGATGGCGGGCGGCAGGCGGCCGCACAATGGAGGGCTCCCGTTCAGGAACTGCATTTTCGGGGCTTTAAGCCCAGGGTCCACGGAGGTGGCAAAAACAGGAAGAAACAGTGAAGGCACAGTGAAGAAAAATGTCGAGGGCAAGCAAAAAACCGTCCATAAAGAAATCAGCTGAAGGTCCGTCGGGGAGTGGAAAGGTCATCGCGGGGTCACCAAGGAAAATGGAGGCTGGAGCAACAGGGGAGGCTGCATTGCTTACAGCTGAAGAAATAACTAAGGTGTTGGCTGCGGAATTCGAAAGGCAGTTTACAAGATACAGGGAGACAATGAGGAAGGAGATGAGAGAGGTTTTGAGTGCACTGGTGGAGGAGGCGATTTCCCCGGTGATGACGGTGGTGGTGAGCGCAGTGGCGGAGGTGCGAGAGCAAGGGGAGGCGCTGAAGGAAGTGGAGGTGACGTTATTGCAGCACGGTGATCAACTTGCCTCGATGGGGAAGGAGATGCGAAAGGCGATGGACATTAACAAGGATCTGCGAGGAAAAATGGAAGACCTGGAAATCGATCCAGGCGACAGAATTTGAGGATTGTGGGGCTGCCCGAAGGAGTTGAAGGACCGAGGCCGATTGAGTATTTTGTTGCGATGCTGGTGAAACTATTGGGGGAGGGGGAGGATCCCTCCCGATATGAACTGGATCGGGCTCATCGGTCGTGGAGGCCTGTACCAATGGCGAGTGAGCCGCTAAGGATAGTGACTCTGTGCTTCCGTAGGTACAGTGTGAAGGAGAAGGTCCTGAGCTGGGCCAAGCAGAAGCGGGTGATGCAGTGGGCTGGAGCTGGTATACGTAGATACAAGGACTTTACGGTGGAGCTGGCGAGGAGGGGGGCTGCCTTCAACCGGGTGAAGAGGGCACTGTACATTAGCAAGGTGCAGTGCGGCATTGTATATCCAGCGAAGCTGAGGGTGACTTACAAGCTCAGGGACTTTTATTTTGGAACGGCGGAAGCAATGGAGGAGTTTGCGAAGGCAGAAGGACTGTGGCAGAACTGAGAAATTGAGAAATGGCCATGTGCCGATGTGACCTTATGACTGTATTTTCTTCTTTTTTGTATCACTGCGTGCGGGTGTGTGGGCTAAAGGAGCCAATGTTGTATATATTTGGACAAGGGAAGTGATGGGACTTTCACTCGAAATGAGGGCTCTTTGGGGTGTAGGTGGATATGTGGGGTTTGTGTGCTAAAAGGGGATTTCTGGGCTTTCCTAGGGCCGGGCAAGGGGGAAAGGGACCCAGGCGTGGGCCTCCACGCTGGCCGGTTTAAGCCGGCCAGTGAATGGGAGTGAGGTGGGGGGAGGGGTTGCGGCCATCGGAGCCTGGCAGAACAGGGTCTGAGTGGTCTAGCCGGGGTGGAAAGTTGTGGGGGGAGGAACCGAGGTTGAGGTGAGGAGTTTTACAAGAGGCAGTGGACGGGAGGAGTTGGAGACGGGGGGGGGGGGGGGGTGGTGTACAACTCTTGGGTATCATGTACGGTACTCTTTCAGAGGTTGGATGGCGTTGAGTGTAGTGGGGGGGGGGGGAGGGGGAGTGGACTCTATAGGTCAATGGTGACCATGGGCGGTCCCGGACTCTTTTTTTTTTTTTTTCTTTTTCCCGTTTGTTTTTTGTTTCCACCGTGGGAGGGTTTGTTTTATGGGATGCATATATTGACAGGTGGGCCCATTGTTTGGAGTAGTGGGAGGATGGGATCGTTGGTATTGTTATTGGGGATTGATTTTGTATTTGTTACCATTTACTGTTTGTGGGTGGGGTGTAAATTTTGAAGGAAAATGTGAAAATGGAGAATAAAAACATTTATAAAAAAATAAATAATAATTTATCCCAATTTCTCATTAATTCCTCATTATCCAATTTAATTTGAGGAATGTCAAATTCAGAATCGTTGGATTTATCTCTTTTCCTGAGTTGCAATGACTAGCACCTCCTCCTTCTTTCGTTTTCTCCTTCTCTATCAAAATACCTTTTGAGCATATTAACATCGCACACTCGAGTTTTCCTTCTGTCTGGTGTCCTTATCAAATAATTCACCCCACTCAATTTCCTTTCAATTTGATAAGGCCCACTAAACCTTGCTTTTAATGGTTCACCTACCATTGGCAACAGTTCCTGGCTTGGGCCCTGTCTGTGTGGAGTCTGCACCTTCTCCCTGTGTGTGCATGGGTTTCCTCCGGGTGCTTGGTTTCTTCCAACTAAATTGCCTACTCCTCCTAGTTCTTGTGTTCTTATGTTCTTATGAAAGATGAAATTGAGAGAGATATAAAACAAATTATATTTTTGTTTTTTTCAAATTTCCAATAACAGTTAAAATCAGAAGGAATGAGACTCTGCATTTGCAAAAGTTCATTTTCAGTGCCACTGATGTTTGGCACTAAAGACTTGCCACACCATTAAAAGAACAGTTGTGGAATGGACAAGTTCTTTTTTTTTTTTTCTTGCTAGCCTCCTTCCTATTTCTAAAATAAGTACTGGAATGCTGAACCAGATGGCAAGATACTGCTTTCAGGAAAGTGGGGCACCTTGGACAGAAACCTCTGGATTTTGGTGGTTGTTGTGGGAAAAATCAACCACTTCAAGAGTCAGACTTGTTGTGTTCAAATAAGTGCAGTTTTATTGTTACACGAAGCTTCGGGAGAAAGTGTACGTACCCCGCTGTACAGTAGCCAGCCTTTCTCCCGGTTTGAATGGCAGTCATTCATTTTATACTTTGGGTTCACAATGAGCCCAGATACAAAACAATTATCACCTTATTATCTTTAAACATTTTATAGATTGTACATCGCTATTTGTAAGCGTTTTGCCATTTACACATGGCCACAGTCAAAGAGGTTTTACAGGTTACAGGCAGCAGCAGGAAAGTAGTATCGATTGTCCCTTTGTTTGAGTAATTGGCCCAAGACATTCGTATTAGCATATCATTGTGTACACCTTGGCTGAAGTCAGCTTTATTCAAGTGGTGTCCCGCATTTATATATTTCTTAATCTTCCTGTCTGGCTCCCTTTGTCCTGGATCTGTTCCTATCTGTCCTACTGGCACCCCGCTGGACTCCAGGCATCAATTATGTCTGCTTTATTCTCTGTGTCTCCATCTTGTGTGTCAGGCAGCCATCTTCTGTGCCAAGTGCCCTTCTGAACCATTTCCCACTTCAGTGGTGAACCATGCAGTCTGTGGATGTTGCTTTTGATTTTCATGTAAGTAACAGTGAGCATTGTTAGCCTGTTATTTTTGCAGCAAAATCCCAATTCAAACATACTTGAAGAAATATCTAGATATAAGCAGATGTACATTATTAAAGTAAAAAATATTTTAAACTCATACTTCATGCAATTGCAGCACAGTAGCACAAGTGGATAGCACTGTGACTTCACAGCGCCAGGGTCCCAGGTTCGATTCCCCACTGGGTCACTGTCTGTGCAGAGTCTGCACGTTCTCCCCGCGTTTGCATGGGTTTCCTCCGGATGCTCCGGTTTCCTCCCACAGTCCAAAGACGTGCAGGTTAGGTGGATTGGCCATGATAAATTGCCATTAGTGACCAAAAAGGTGAGGAGGGGTTATTGGGTTACGGGAATAGGGTGAGGGCTTAAGTGAGTCGGTGCAGACTCGATGGGCCGAATGGCCTCCTTCTGCACTGTATGTTCTAACAGTGTTTAAAGAGGACGGATTACTTATTTAGTACCCAGATATATTTCTGCATTATTTTGCATACTTTATTGCATCACTAATAGCTACATTAACAGTTGGTTTCGAGTTCATCAGTTGAGGTTGTAACATACTCATTTACACTTGCTAGAAATGACAGACATTCATACAGAGGGACGCATTCTTTTGCAAACAGAATTAATATGTTCAAGCCTTGAACCTTTTTTTAATTACCTGAAAACTTGGGAGCCTGTAGCTCCCTTTGCTGCCTCCATGGCATTATCTTGGCCAATCCGAATTGACACTGCTTCTTTAAGATCAACCTTAAAACCCACCTCTTGGATTGGATTGGATTGCATTGCATTTGTTTATTGTCACGTGTACCAAGGTACAGTGAAAAGTATTTTTCTGCGAGCAGTTCAAACAGATCATTTTGTGCATGAAAAGAAAAGAAAATACATAATAGGGCAACACATAGACACCGGCATCAGGTGAAGCATACAGGAGTGTAGTATTGATCAGGTCAGTCCATAAGAGGATCATTTAGGTGTCTGGTAACAGTGGGGGAAAAAGCTGTTTTTGAATCTGTTTGTGCGTGTTCTCATACTTTTGTATCTCCTGCCCGATGGAAGAAGTTGGAAGAGTAAGTAAGCCGGGTGGGAAGGGTCTTTGATTATGCTGCCCGCTTTCCCAAAGCATCGGGAGGTCAGATAGAATCAGTGGATGGGAGGCGGGTTTGTGTGATGGACTGGGCGATGATCGCGGCTCTCTGAAGTTTCTTGCGGTCTTGGGTCGAGCAGTTGCCATATCAGGCTGTGATGCAGCCAGATAGGATGCTTCCTATGGGGCATCTGTAAACATTGGTAAGAGTCAGTGTGGACATGCCGAATTTCCTTCGTTTCCTGAGGAAGTATAGGAGCTGTTGTGCTTTCTTAGTGGTAGCGTCGACGTGGGTGGACCAGGACAGATTTTTGGTGATGTGCACACTGTCATAATATCCACGCATGTATATAATGAAGTGCAGACAGGCAGTATTTGACGCACAGGATGATCAGTAAGCACACAGCACAGTGCAGCCAATCACCAGACAGGACACCACCACTATAAAGCCAGAGGGCACTAGGTTTCCCACTCTCTCTTGACCCAGCCGCTGAGACAGTCAGAGTCCACGAGCTAGCACAGTGCAAACACCATGCGGTAGCTAGTAAGCCTGGCCAGCCTAGTACAGGGTCTCCAGTCAGTTCAGTATAGTGTTGACCCACAATCAAATATGTATGTTAGTTCTATCGTTCAATAAAACCGTGTTGGATCTTCTACAGTGTTAGAGGTCTGTTTCTTGCATCGCTGCATCAAGTACAGTCCACACTGAACCGACCTGCCGAACACATCACGCACTTAGGAATTGAAGCTGTCAACCATCTCCACCTTGGCCCCGTTGATGCAGGCAGGGATGTGTACAATACTTTGCTTGCTGACGTCAATGACCAGCTCTTTAGTTTTGCTAGCATTGAGCGAGAGAATGTTGTTGTTACGTTACACCACTCCACTAGGTTCTCTATCTCCCTCCTGTATTCTGACTTGTCGTTGCTCGAGATCCGACCCACTATGGTTGTGTCGTCAGCAAACTTGTAGGTGGAGTTGGAACCAAATTGTGCCACGCAGTCATGTGTATAGGGAGTATAGTAGGGGGCTAAGTACGCAGCCTTGCGGGGTCCCAGTATTGAGGTCTATCATGGAGGAGGTGTTGTTGTTTATTCTTACTGATTGTGGTCTATGGGTCAGAACGTCGAGGATCCAGTTGCAGAGTGAGGAGCCAAGTCCTAGGTTTTGGAGCTTTGATGTGAGTTTGGCTGGGGTTATGGTGTTGAAGGCAGAGCTTTAGTCAATAAATAGGAGTCTGATGTAGGAGTCCTTGTTGTTGGGGTGTTCCAGGGATGAGTGTCGGGCCAGGGATGTGGCATCTACTGTGGACCAGTTGTGGCGGTATGGAATTGCTGTGGATTTAAGCATCCTTGGAATATGGAATTGATGTGCTTTATGACCGACCTCTTGAAGCACTTCATTATGATTGATGTCACAGGGCAGCACGGTGGCGCAGTGGTTAACACTGCTGCCTCACGACGCTGAGGTCCCAGGTTTGATCTTGGCTCTGGGTCACTGTCTCTGTGGAGTTTGCACATTCTCCCTGTGTTTGCATGGGTTTTGCCCCCACAACCCAAAGAGGTGCAGGTTAGGCCACACTAAATTTCCCTTAATTGGAAAAAAATAATTAGGTACTCTAAAAAAAATTTTTTTTAAAATCACTGATGTCAGGGCCGCCGGACGGTAGTCATTGAGGCACGTTGCCTGGTTCTTCTTTGGCACCGGTATGATGGTAGTCTTCATGAAGCAGGTGGGGACCTCGGAGCGGACTAGGGACAGGTTGGAGATGTTCGCGAACACATCTGGCAGCTAGTCTGCGCAGGCTCTGAGTGCACGACCAGGGACCCCCGTCCGGACCTATTGCCTTCCGAGGGTTAACTTTCAGGAAGGCCGATGTGACTTCGGAAGCTGTTATGGTGGGTATGGGTGTGTACGGGGCTACTGGGGTAGTCGACTGCGGATTGATGGTTTCCTGCTCTAACCGAGCATAAAATGAATTGAGTTCATCGGCGAGGGATACGCTGCTGCTGGAGGCGCTGCTCTGCTTTGTAACCCAATATGTTGTTTAGGCCTTGCCACAACCGACGAGTGTCTGTAATGCTAGTCTGTGACTCTAGCTTGGTCCGATATTGTCTCCTGGCATCCCAGATGGCTTTGCAGAGGTCGTACATGGATTTCATGTGTAGGTCAGAGTCGCCTGACTTGAATGCATCAGACCTGTCCTTCAGTAGGGAGTCAATCTCCCGATTAAGCCATTTACTCTTTGAGTAAACTTTAGGTCTCGCATCCTAATTTCTACTCCTTGGGTTTGCTGTGTTTTTTAGCTATCTTGGGCGGGATTCTCCGGTGCCCCAGTTGCCTGTTTCTCGGGGCGTGCCGTTCACTGGTGGCGGGGTCCTCTATTCCCAGTGCATGTCAATGGGATTTCTCATTGAAGCCATCCCACACTGCAGGAAACCCACAGGCGGGGGTGCGCTGCCAGTGGAAAAAGAGAATCCCAACGACTGGAGAATTCTGACCCTTTTCTCTGAAGTAAATTGGAATATTTTTCTCTGATACCAAAGCTAGCTATACTGATATAAATTATTGTTGCAATATTAATTGGAGTGGGAGGGGGATGTGATCCTTCAAATAATTCAGAAATAAAGTTGGAAGGCCTTCAGAACAGCATTCTGTGTAAACAGATAAGGCTATGATCAATCGATTGCACCAGAGCTCTTTGTCTGCATGGCCTATTTACCTTCTTTAATGTGGGATTTATGTTACGTCACTACCACCCATGGCTGTCCCTATGCTAGTGCCACTGCTGTAATATAACCGTGCCATTAGTGCCTATGGTAACATGGCAACCCATCACAGGAGGTCTTTTTTATCGCTTATGCTGCCAGCAGAAAATATCACCAGTATGGGTCGTCAACTAATTTATTTTAATTGGTGACCTGTGTAGTGTGTCCTCCAACATCAGATTTATGATCAGGAAACTGAAATGTTAACTGCCACGTTTTAAATAGCAATGAATATACGGGTTGTCTATTTCGCCACTGCTCCGGAATACGTATGTATGCAATATGAACTGGCTGGGATCCAGACCACCAGGAGCTGAAACATACGGAAAGGAGTGTTTGAGGTTCTGCTTTCGTCATTTTGAGAGAAAATCCGTGCTTCTTTTTCCATGTTAAAACAGAAATTAACTTCTCCATTTCAAACATTCTTTGTTGGGCAGATCAAGCAATATGTCCCCCAAAAAAGCTGCAAATGCAAAGTTTAAATAAATCTTGGAATTATGGAACCATCTTTGCAGCAAATGTGCTGAATGAAGAGGTCCCATAGATTTGGTTTTATTTGCTTTCTTCCCTACCATGTTGTCTTGCATTTGGTAATTATTGTATGTGTCTGAATATTTATTGATTCTGAATTTCACAATATTGGCAGTAAAATGAAAAGCTTTAAAGGTTGGCAAATCAGATCTGAGTGCTGCGTTCCATTACGTTAGTGTTGCAGTTAAAATGTGTTCTTGTGGAAATTCCCACTAATTAACTGACGAGCATAGCAGTGATCCTTTCTTTGTATCACTCAATGGTTTTCTGCAGGGAATTATCCTGGCTGGGTTTCTGAAGGGCATGTGTACAGAATAGCAATGACATGCTTTGTAAATACAGTAGTACTCTGTAGATGGTGTACATCACTGAGATGCAAATTCATTATCCTGTCACTTAAAGCATTCAATGTTTGTGCCTGTACTAAATAAAGGAATTAATTTACAGAACATTGTGTGCTGTGCAAATTTTATGCCTATCTCTTTGGTTGTACTTAATAAGAATGTGTATTTATTTGATCATTTCAGTGGTTGATTTCCCCTGTTCGATATTGTGTGACTTATTGTACTGGAGCTCTGATTGTTATTGCAGTTAAAGGTTGGTGCCTGGTGTCATTTTACTTGGGGGTGGGGGGGTTCTGCTCAAAAAGTGCTATTCTGCTGCTGCCATACAAATGCTGCATACTCCAGCACAAACTTTTTCAGTGCTTTTTTTCATGTTTTTAAACAAGTGTTTTTGCAACATGATAAAGTGTCTCTCTTGCTCTTTTTAAGTAGTGTTGCTACTTTTCCCCCCTTTCATCTTCGAGGCTTGCCTCTAATTACAACCACACTATCAGAGCCAATGTCATTGCATAAACGGCATGGTTCATGTGCTTTCAGAGGATTCATCGAAAGAGGAAATCACCCCCTGAAAGTGAAATGCCAATGGCAGTAAAGAGATAAATAGTATTCGCTGTTGCCAGTTGGTAATGGGCTGATCCTAAGCCGGATAGGCTGAGAGTTCATTCTGCCTCTTCCACTGCTAATAACAATAATCAGTTGCCAAAATGATGAGTGAATATGATTTTGTAGCAACTAAGTGTCTAATTCTGATGATTCTGAATCTGCTCCAGATAGAGGCAGTGCAATTTCTGGAGCTAAAACTAGCTCACACAATACAAACAAGGTACCAGTGTTGTACAAGATGAAGCAGTCATATCTGGTTACTGCCCATAAACACAAAAAAATCTAGACTTCCTTGATAACTGCACTGCCTTGTGTGGTGCTGAGCTCGTAAATGCCCAGTTTCAATTTCTATACTCAGTTGGCAGAATTCAACCAAAATTTGGTGTTGAAATGACTTTAGCCCCCTGAGCTGAATGGGGTGCCTCGATTGTGATTGTAGTGACCACTGCTGGAAAGTGTGTGCAAGCATGGGACGAGAACACTATTGGGCTCAACTACATTTGCTCCCAAGTCTCGCACGTGAAGAGCACATGGTCCAGGTGTTCATAAGACGGTGGGCACGTGTGCAAATCTATCTGAGCTTAATTCAATACCTTCAGAAAAGGAATGGATCATAATGAGAGGAGAAACAATTGCAGTTCCCAAAACTTAAATTTATCTTCTGAATACTCGCTTGTCAAATTTCCTGTTGCGAACCCAGTACAGCTTTACAGATCTTTTCTATAATTTGCCGTGTGAACTTTAAACTCCAACTTCATGTTTTGTAGTGTACTAATGATAGTGTAGGAATCTCTTCCTCCCCTCCCCCTTGCAGCCTAGTTCCTGTCTCGGTGGTTGGTAGGAACTAGGGGTGAGGAGCAGAGGTCAGTGCCATTTCTATAGAAAGCACGTGATTGCAGGGTTTGATGTGCAAGAGAAAAGTGACAAAACTCTTCAAAATTAATCTTGTTTTGCAACATGTTTGGCAGTAGGAAAGTGTTAATAATAAGCTTAAAAATAGGAAAGGGATATGTGAGGCTGCAGTTTAAGTGTATAGGTTATTTCAGCATACAAACTTTCAAAACTTGTTCAGCAGCTACACACATTTCAGAGCATCTAAGTTTATAGGAAATAAGTTTATACTTAGTTGCAGATGTGTAGAATAATGGCCATTGACAGCTTGCCATTATACACTTAACAGCTTCAATGGATTAGCTGGGCGTTTCTTACACAGTCATTGAGGGATTAGTCTGACCTTCCTTGACCCCTGGTTTAGCATTATGCAAGACTCAGGGTTTTATACTACACAATAGAGACATTCAGCACCTCATTACTCTGAATATTCAAGCTGAATGGGCCCTTTTGCACATCATTACCTAAGAAAGCAGGTTTTGGGTGTGTTTCTGAAGTGGGGGCTGGCCTTAGGAGGTAGTCTGATTTAAAAGAGCAAGTCAGAGCTCTAGATTATTCAGTGCAAAGTTTAGTTGCTGAACAGTTCAGTTACACCATGGAATCCACAAGAAAAAAACAGAAGGAGCTTACTTTATCTGAGAAGATTCAAGTTCTTGAATTGCTTCAAAGGCAAAAGATCTCCCAGATGGAACTTGCAAAGCGTTTTGGTGTTACACAGCCTGTTATCTCCAGGCTAATCAAGAATAAGGAAAAAGTCTTGATGGAATGGCACAATAACAGCAATCCAGACCGTAAACGTAAAAGGGAAGGAAGGGATAGTGATGTGGACACAGCCCTCTTACAGTGGTTCCAGATTGCCAGGGCACAACATGTGCTTGTCTCAGATGACGTCTTGGCTGCGAAGGCCAAGGGCCTGGCAGATGCTATGCAGATCAGGAATTTTGTTCCAACTGTTGGCTGGATCAACAGGTGGAAAGCTCGTCATGGTGCCTTTTTGCAACAAGCTATTGGGGAAACCGATGGCAGAGGTCAGTCATCGGGCAGTGCATCACAAGAGGTTGTGCCACCAGAAGGAATGACTGAAGAGGAATTTCATCAGTATGTGGAGCAAGCTGCTATTAAGGTATGCGTTTGGGATATAGCTGATCAGGAACCAGGAAACTCCATGAAAGCAATTACAAAGTCAGAAGCTATTGATGTTGAAGAAGAGAAAACAATGCCTACCTTTAAGATTGCAAGAGGAAGTAACGGCCAACTAACACCTTCATCGAGCCAGTATAACACGTACGTTTAACCACTTTTCAATTTTATTGACCACTTTTAATTAATTTACTGAAAATTTGAAGGAAAAAGTTACTCTTGACCCTTTATATTAAATTGTAGATTTTGATTCTCCTTGGGGCATTAAACAGTTCATCTCCTATGTTGCTGCGATTTATGTTTAAATATCAGCTTCGCTAAGCTGGTTTCTTTAATCATTGTAGGTTCAAGTCCTATTTCGGATTTGACCATAACCTGAGTTGACACTTCATGCAATACTGTGTGGGTGCTACATTGTTGAAGATGCCATCTTTTGAACAAACCATTGCATTGAGGGCATGTACGTTTTCTCAAATGGACATAAAAGATCTAATGACATTACTTGTAAAAGAGTATGAAAACTCCCCTGCTTTCCTGACCAACAATCCTCTTTCAGCCTGTACCACTAAAAGCAGATTATATGCTCATTTATTTGGAGTTTCTGGAACCTTGAGTGTGTAGAAATTGACTGTCACCTTTGCTTACATAATGCTCCAAAAGTAACCAGCTTATCGGTGAAACACTCTGGGACATTCTGAGAGTAAAAATTAATTGATAATTATTTACCTCATCCATCAGCAACACTGCATCATGGGTTGGTTCTTCCTCAGAGCAACGAGAATGGTTGTGGAGGAAGGGAGGGCAAGCAAAACAGTTTGGGACGGTTTCCAGGTGCTGAAGCCCCCCCCCCACAATGACTGGATGGGTTCTCCCCATCGATTGGGCTCTTGAAGCTCCGCAAGCTTGAAAGGAGCAGCAAGCTGTAACGGAACGTAAGTAAGGGAAAGTGTTTCAAGAAGCTGGCACCATCTATCCAACTTTTTAAAATCTTTAATTTAAAAATAGATTCAGGAGCCACGCCACCACGATAGAGAGTGGCCTGTGGCGGCTCTTGCTCCCAGCCAGGCAAGGAAGCCCTTTAGGCAGCTTGGGCTGGTGGTCCCCAGCCTGCCACCAGATACCGACATCCTGGCACCGAAAGTTCCCCTCCCGTTGCCCCAGTGAACTTGAAGGTTGACTGGAAATTTCCTGTCTGCCTCAATTAGGCTCTTAAATGACCTCGCTTGACAACTGCTGCACGCAGATGCATACTTCTGCTGGACCTTCATCCCTCTGCAAAATTGGCCCAGAGGTGGGAAGGAACTGGGGAATTCACCAGGCGGACTGCACCGTGTCATCAGGCAAAGCAAAGGGTGGAGGGGTTTCCCTCCTCATCAACTCCTCCTGGTGCTTGGATGTGGCAACCCTGGCATAATACTGCTCCCCGGACCTGGAATACCTGACCGTGAAATGCCGCCCATACGATCTTCCACGCGAGTTCACTTCAGCCACTATCACAGCGGTCTACATCCCACCCCAGGCAGAAGTGAAGAAGACGCTGGACGAACGGTATACAGTTATAAACCGCTACGAAACAGAACAGGAGGCCTTGCTTATCATGGCCGGAGACTTCAACAAGGCCAACCTCAAGAGTGTACTGCCAAAATTCCACCAGTACATCTCCTGTCCCAACAGGGGCGACAACACTCTTGACCACTGCTACTCAAAAATCAAGGGCGCCTACCGTTCCACCCCCAGACCGCACTTGGGAAATCAGACCATAAGACGGTGCTCCTTCTCCCGGCATACAAGCAGAAACTCAAGTGGGAGAATCCAGCTAAGAAGGTTGTGCAGTGCTGGTCCGAGGAGACAGAAGAGCTCTTATGTGACTGCTTAGAGACAGTGGACTGGTCCATATTTAAGAACTCAGCGACCAACTTAAATGAGTATGCCACCACCGTCACAGACTTCATCAGCAAATGTGTGGACGACTGCGTGCCAAAGAAAGCAGTACGTACATTTCCCAACTGGAAGCCATGGCTCAATCACGAGATTGACTCCCTACTGAAGGACAGATCTGAGGCGTTCAAGTCAGACGACCCTGACCAGGTAATCCAGGTACGACCTCCGCAAAGCCATCTGAGATGCCAAGAGAGAATATCAAACCAAGCTAGAGTAACAAACAGACACTTTGCGATTGTGGCAAGGACTAAACAACATAACGGGCTACAAAGCGAAGCCGAGCAGTATCCCCGGCAGCAGCGCACCCCTCCCTGATCAACTCAATGCATTTTATGCTCAGTTCGAGCATGTAACCAACAATTCGCTGTCAAGAGTCCCAGCAGCCCATAACTCATCCATACCCACCACCACAGCTTCCGAAGTCAGATCGGGCTTCCTGAAAGTGAACCCTCGGAAGGCGACTGGCCCGGACAAGATCTCTGGTTGTGCAGTCAGAGCCTGCGAGGCCCAGCTGGCAGAGGTATTCACGGACATCTTTAACCTGTCCCTACTCCACTCCGAGGTCCCCACCTGCTTCAAGAAGACCACCATTATACCGGTACCAAAGAAGAACCAGGCAACGTGCCTCAATGACTTCAGTCGTAATGAAGTGCTTCGAGAGGTTGATCATGAAGCGCATCACCTCCATACTCCCAGAACACCTTGATCCACGGCAATTCGCATACCGTCGCAACCGGTCCACAGCAGGCGCCATTTCCCTGGCCCTACACTCCTCCCTAGAGCATCTCGACAACAAGGACTCCTACATCCGACTCCTATTTATTGACGACAGCTCCACCTTGCAACACCATATTCCCAGGCAAGCTCATATCAAAGCTCCAAAACCTAAGACTTGGCTCCCCACTCTGCAACTGGATCTTCGATTCATTCCGTAAGAATAAACAACACCCCCTCCTCCACAATAGTCCTCAATACCGGAGCCCTGCAAGGCTGCGTACTTAGCCCCCTACTCTACTCTCTGTACACACACGACCGCGTGGCAAAATGTGGTTCCAACTCCATCTACAAGTTTGCTGACGAGGGCAGCACGGTGGCACAGTAGTTAGCATTGCTGCCTAACGGCGACCCAGGTTCGATCCCGGCTCTGGGTCACTGTCCGTGTGGAGTTTGCACATTCTCCCCGTGTTTGCGTGGGTTTGCCCCCATAACCCAAAGATGTGCAGGCTAGGTGGATTGGCCACGCTAAATTACCCCTTAATTGGAAAAAATGAATTGGGTACTCTAATTTTTTATTTTTAAAAAAAGTTTGCTGACGCTATCTTTGATCCAAACTCCCTTTCATCTTACAAGTAAATGGTTAGTTTACAGCACAACAGGGGGAAGTGATAGCAGTGGTATTGTAGTTTGACTATTTGACTAGTAGTCCAGAGACGCAGGTAATGCTCTGGGGACCCCAGTTTGAATTCCATCACTGCAGATGGTGGAATTTTAAAAAATCCTCAATTAAATATCTGGACTCAAAAGTCTAATGATGACCATGAAACCACCATTGCTGATTGTCTTTAAAAAAAAAAAAAACAACTGGTTCACGAGGGAAGGAAACCTGCCATCCTGACCTGGTCTGGCCGACATGTGACTAGAGACCCACAGCAAATCTTAAATGCCCTCTGAAATGCAAGTCACTTAGTTGTATTCAACTGCTACAAATGGAACAAAAAGGAATGAAATAGGATGGACCACCCGGCATCAACTCAGGAACCAGAAACTGCAAAGTTTAATCTAACATCTGGGGACTTGTGCCACAATCTCATAGATTAGTTAAGCAACAGCCTGACGGAATCATACCTTATAGATAATGTCCCAGTCGAAACCATCATCATTCCTGGGTATGTCCTTTCTACTGGCTGGACAGACCCAGCAGAGATGGTGGCACAGTGGTATACAGGCTGGAGGGAGTTTCCCTGGGAGTCTGGACCCCATGAAGTCTCATGCCACTAAGCCAAGCACAGGCAAGGAAACCTGCTGATTATCAAAATACTGTCCCCCCTCAGCTTTTAAATCCGTACACCTCCATGGTGAACATCACTTGGAGGAAGCACTGAGGGTGGCATGGGGACAGAATGTACTCTAGATGGGGGACTTCAATGTCCATCACCAAGAATCGCTTGGGAGTACCACCACAGACAGAGCTGGCTGGGTCCTAAAGGACATAGCTGTTAGACTGGGGCTGCGGCAGGATGTGAGGGAATCAACAAGAGGGAAAAGCATATTTGACCTCATCCTCACCAACCTGCCTGCCATAGATGCATCTGTCCATGACAGTATCAGTAGGAGTGACCAATGCACAGCCCTTGTGGAGACAAAGTCCCATCTTCACAATGAGGATCCCCTTTGTTGTGTTGTGCCGCGCTACCACCGTGCTAAATTGGATAGACTTTTAAAAGATCTAGCAACTCCAGAATGGACATCCATGAGGCGCTGTGGGCCATCAGCAACAACCAAATTGTACTCGACCACAATCTGTAAGCTCATGGTCCAGCATATTCCCCACTCTACTACCAAGCCAGGGGATCGACCCTGGTTCAATGAAGAGTACAGGAGAGCTTGCCAAGAGCAACACCATACCCAAAATGAGGTGTCACCCCGGTGAAGTTATAGCACAGGACTACTTGTGTGCCAATTACCTCAAATAGGAAAAGTCTCTTGGTTCCCTTGAATCTCCTTCCTGTCCTCCTCACCAGGAGGTTGATCACTAGGAGTCGGAAGAGGCATCGACATCCATCCGTGGTACCACACATATGCCGGTTATTCATTTGATGATCATTGACTTTCCTCGTAGACCGTTCATAACAGTCGAGGTCTCTTGTCCTGAAGCCAGATGGTAGCAGCCCAAATATCCTTTTGAGTGTCGAATGTTTTTCACTATAACTCAATCCTGCATATGGTTTCCTTTAAATATATGTAGGCAACAGCTTTAACATGAGTGTTCTCAGCCAGTTGTTTCTGAGTCACCACATCTGTGCCAGCATGCAGTGAACATCATCCCCGCAGGACCAAGTTAAGTACGACTCACTGCAGTTAAGATGACCACAAATCTGTAAAAACACTCCAACACCACCCAAAGGGCAGATGGAGGAAGCTACGACACAAACTCTAGCTTCAGGGGTATAACCTGATGGCTGGATGTATCAAGGGGTAGTAGCAAGCTAATGAAATATAGGACAACATTTAACTATCACATTGCGCCCAGTGGGGATCTGGGTTCTCCAAGAGTTTGAGGGGCTTTTTATCTGTGAAACCTTCAAGCCATCTTTAAATATTGTGGAGACCATAAACAGGGGGAACTACAGCTGCTACTTGCCTGTCCTACCAAACACTTCCAGGATGGAACCCTGTTAAATGCTGATGGCCACTTTAATCCCTTTGACTGTGAGCAGCCTCTAGCTTCACAACTGAAGGCTATTGCTAATAAGGAATTGGCCTAGTTGGTTGTGAAAGCACTTCACAGCTGTATGTTGTGTTTGCTGCTTGCTCCTGCTATTGGTTGCAGATGCCTGGAGGCTGCTGTTGGTGTTTCCTTCCTTTTCTGTAGCCGGAAAGAAGGACATTTTTTTCTCGGATACCTGGGTTCTGGAACATGTATGGGTCCAGAAGACAATCCGTTTTGAGGCCAGAAGACAATGTGGGACCTGATGTGTGACATTGATCCAAATAGGCCATCTGATGACGCTGTTGAAGAAATGCTTTAGCAGATGGCTGGTTCTTTTGTTGCTAGTGTGGTGAGTGCTGTATGTAACTGGTACCCCACAGTGGGTTAAATGCACTGGAAGTCAAGGATGTTCAACTGCACCTTGAGCGGCACTGGAATATGTGGATGCCAAGATTTGGTTCCAATGAGATTGGGCCGTGTGGGAGAGCCTGCACAGCTGAAGCTCCAGAACAGGGAATGGCACTGATACGTGGAACAAGTAACACATTGATGGACAGATCATTTCTGTGACAATGTTCTGGACATGATAACACACACTCAGACTTGTCCTCCGTTTCTGTTGAGGAATCTGCGAGGGATGATACTGTGTGTTTGGTTTTTTTGTGTGAAAATGAGCTGATATAACTTTCTTTGATATCAATATGGGCTGTTAACCTTTTAATAAACAAAATATTCTTGTGGGTATACGTGCCACATCTCAGAAGGTGATTATTGCATCTCATTTCAATCAAACGTTGATGCCTGAACAGTTTTCCTGACCTCTTGAAGTGTCAGCAGCCAACGATCAAACATTCAAGGGCCGGGCTTCAATACTGGTGATGTTCTCGCGACCAAAGTGTTTGGTAGGATCAGGAGAGGGCACCTGAGACGGTCTCCCTAATGTTCTCATCAGGGGTCTAGGGGCTCGTGGCTGGGTGTGAGTGTGCAGAGCGAGGTTTTCCAGCACAACCAGCTCGGTGGATGGCACTCAGAAGACAGGACACGTAAGGGTGGGAGGCTTGGGTCTTTTGAGGGTCCCAGGGTGGAAGGCCTAATTGATTGTCGGTCTGTCTCCTTCTCCAATTCCTTACAGATACCAAAATGGATGGTGGTCTCAGTCTGCAGAGGATGCCCTCGCGGTGCTGGTGGCAGCCCAGGCAGCCAGACGCAGGAGTAGGTGGCAGCGTCGATGCAGGCTGGAGGTGGCATCCCTTGTGCAGGGGGCCACTGCACACCCTGAAGACCTCGCCACCGATCAGGCCGAGGATGAACCCAGAGGCGTATGGCAGCAAAGGCCCAAGGTGTACAGGCGTAATTGATCTTTTGTGGGGATGATGGACAGCATCTACTGCAAGAGACTCCATCTCAACAAAAAGACACCTGTGTCGTGTCCTCGCGGACTTAGAACCCCATGATGGAGGAGAACACTCTTTCCTGGTGGCCGTGAAGGTCACCGCAGCCCTGAACATCTATGCCACTGGTTCATTCCAGGGCTCAAGTGGGGACTTATGTGACATGTCATAAACAACAGCCCACAAGTGCACCCGTGAGGTTACGAATGCCCTATACGCCTGGGCAGCTGACTATATCAACTTTGAGCTTGACCAAGATGCCCGGCTGCAGGATTCTCCGCTGTCGCCGGTGTGCCCCGGGTCGAGGGAGTAATTGATGGCAAGCATGTCGACTTATGCGCATCGCGTGTCAGGGAGTGCCCTTCGTTAACAGGAAGGGGTTCCACTCCCTGAATGTTCAACTTGTGTGTGACCACCACCTCCGAATCATGCACGTGAGTTCACGCTTCCCAGGGAGCGTGCATGACAGCTGCATCCTGGGACATTCTGAGATGCTCCGCATCTTTGAAGACTACCCCAGAATGACTGGCTGATCAGTGCAGAGGGGTGATGTTTGATGTTGGACTACTGTGCCGAGGGGGCATGAGTGGGGAGGAGCGGAGGGCAATGGGGTGAGGGTGCAGGCAGGCCCACTGCGGCGTTGGACTGGGCTGAGCACAGTAAGAAGTTTTACAACACCAGGTTAAAGTCCAACAGGTTTGTTTCGATGTCACTAGCTTTCGGAGCTCTGCTCCTTCCAGAATAATGTGACGAGGCTTCACATGTACCAGGTGTAACATGCTTTAATTAATACTGAACATTGGACATTTTTATTCCCCCTAGCTCCTAAATCTTGATCTTACATGGTCTACTGCTACATCTGGGTGTGTTCCCAGGATGTACATCAGAGATGGAGGAAACTTGCTGTTTCTGCGTCCTTGCTCTTGGTAGTTGCCCACTGGAGGACCTGGAGCTGGAGGACCCCATCCGACTTACCGGTGTCACTGCCATCGCTGTGCCAGCCTGTTCTATCCGCTGCCCTTGAGATGTGCTAGTGTCGGGAGGGGGTGGGGGGAGAGTCAGGAGGGGGAGGGGGAGAGTCAGGAGGGGGAGGGGGAGAGTATTCAGAAGAACTGGAGACCGCCGTCGTCTCCTTGGTGGCAGGCCCTGGGTTGGCCTTCAGCGCTTCCTCCTCCTTGCCTAGGGCCGGGGGGTCTCCATGGGACTGAGGGGCAGCTGGAGTGAGCTCCAGAGGCCTCTGTGTCATTTGGCTCTGTCTTAGTACCTCCCCATTGCCAGAATGAAGGTATCGACGACCTCAACAATGCCCCTCGGTGACATTCAATGGCTTTACCATTGCTGATTTCCCCACTATCAACATTACCATTGACCAGTAACTGAAGTGGACTAACCATATAAATACTATGGCTACCAGAGCAGGTCAAAGGCTAGGAATCCTGCGATGCGTAACTCGCCACCTGATCCCCCAAAGCCTGTCCACCATCTGGCAAGGCACCAGTCAAGAGTGTAATGCAAACCATGTTGCCCACTAATAATCAAAACAACCAAAATGTTAAAGTGGCAAACACACTTGTTTATTTGGATATGTTTTTTTGCACCCGGTGAATTCATTCCTAGGCTTAGCTGGGTGGGATGCTACAGTCGTTATGTCAAAATGTATGTATTTTTGGAACACAATTTATTCGCAATAAATTGTTGGGAAATTATGTAACTAATGTATTCATTCAACTTTTATACAGACCCCATGGAAGGAATTCTACTTCAAGAAGGGATATCTGTATGGAAATGCCAAGCAGTTCTTATTCTCAGCCTGGAACCTCAGGCTACCAGTCCTATGCATTTCCTAGGTGGGTAACCCCAGAGGTGGGACGAAAGCGAAGTGAAGGGAAATCTCTATTATCTTCTCAACCGCAGCTGAGTAACAGCTTTGAGGGATTGGACAAGGCAGAGATTCATCATATTACAGATGTGTCTCTTTCTCCACCCTGTACTAGGCTACCCTCCACATCATCCCCTCGGCCTCTTACAAGAGATGACCTTTTATTTCTGCAGCAGCACCAGGCAGGCATCCCACGGTATGGGACCAGGAATGAGAATGAAATGCCAGCAGCGTCCTCCGAGGAACAAGAGCTTATCCTGGAAAACCAAAGGAAGTTTGGATTGTATCTTGACGAGAAAAGGGAAAGCCTTAAAAGATTACATGCGCTGGAGGAAGAACTACTCAGGGCAAAAATCGAAGTTGAACAGTTAAAAGCATTACGACTACAAGAATTGTCAGTCCTTAAGGACCCCTAAAGGAAGAATTTACAATATTCTCAACTCCGTGTTTGATCTGAACAGTGACTTTTTTCACAGCATTAAGCGAGCAATATTGGCGCATGGAATTAATTTCTGTGTGGATTCTCCCATTTATCAACTCTAGCTTTGATGAAAGAACCATTGCCCCCCCCCCCAAAAGAAAGATGGTCACCATTCTTTCTACAACAGATTGAATGTTGTAGATTTGATCTCTCAGTGCATTAAGTTAATTGATGTAAATTGGGGAGGCAATGAGGAGCAATTGACCTCCGTGTCTTTGGGCTTGGAAGGGAATAAATTGACCACCGTTCCCTTCATGACCACCATATGGTCACTCTGCCAGAAACTATATCAGTGAACGTTAGATGCTTAATTAACTATGGTTGTTGGAACACCTTTAAATAAAATTCCAAATGTTATATTCTAACTCTTAGAAACATAATGCAGGACTGTGATAAAATGTTATGGTTTATTGGCTGGTGTCTAAAAAATGACATATTCTATGATATTTGTATCTAATTTTTTGATACAATTAGTCCCACTGCCACTTTGTCAGTCCATTCCATACATTCACAATCATCTTGTGTAAAGTAGCAATTCATCCAATTTGAATAACATCTGCCACTTCTCAGCCTCACTTTCCAAACTTGCCAGAGGAGGAGGTTTTTTGATCTCCCTGTTGTTTGAAGTTCATTTTAGTTTGCTATCAACTTGTTTTTGTTAACTCGGTAACTAACCCTGTAATTCAAACAAAATAATTCCTGCATTTAGGTTGCAGTGAAAGGAATTTCACATAAATGTGTTAAAAATTGGACTAATAAAGGAAATTTAAGTGCCCCAGTACAAGAACAGCTCAGTAATTATATTTTTATGGTTGAATCAGCTGCTATAAATTATTATCTTAGTTTCATAATGTGGCGAATGAAGCATGACCTGCAAGCTACCATTCCCTGTTGACCTGTGAACCAAGAGGTTTCTGGGTTGTGGAAAAGAATTGAAAAAGATTGCAGAAGTATTCAGTATCACATACAGCAGATGCTGAAGAACAAACTTTCCTCAGCATTAACCATAGCAACATTTTGAGTCAGTAGATATGATTTTTATTGAGCTACGGAATTTGATCTTAAAAGTAATACAAAAATAATGGCCCAGAATTACTAGTTATGGTAAGATCGGCAACATGCGTCTTAAATTTTGACACTCCGTGCAAAAGTGAGAAATGATCCTCGTTCAGAAAATCTATGTGGAATTAGTTTTGATGTATATAAGAAATAGCAAAGGAAGGAAGTTGCTGGAGCAGTTTATAGCCCCCTCCTCCTCTAACTGTGGCTACACAATAATACACACAGAGTACACATCAAGAAATAATCTGGGATTGCAAGAAAGGTACTGCAATAATTTTGGGTGACTTTAATTTTCACATCGATTGGACAAATCAAATTGGCAATGGCAGCCTGGATGATAAGTTCCTAAAGTGTATTTGGGACAGTTTCTTGGAGCAGTACATTTTGGAACTTACTAGGATGTTATTTTGGACCTGAAATTGTGTGAGATAGGATTAATTAAGGACCGCATAATAAAGGATCTCTCTAAGCAAGAGTGACCATGATAGTATACAATTTCACTTTCAACTTGAGAGTGGGGAAGTCGGGTCCATAACTAGTGTCTTAAGTGTAAATAAAGGCAGTTATACAGGTACAAAGATAGAATTGGCTAAAGTGGACTGAGTAAATAGATTAAAAGGGAAACGATAGAGAAGCAGTGGCAGATATTTAAGGAGATATTTCGCAAAGATATTCCATTGAGGAAGAAACATACACAGAAAATAGAAGCAGGAGGAGGCCATTCGGTACTTTGAGACTGTTCCGCTATTCATTATAATCATGGCTGATCATCAAGTTATCAAGTTCACCCCCCCCCCCCCCCCCCCCCATGGCTAACTAGGTAACTAAGGATAGTATCGAACTAGTAGAGCAGAAGATTGGGACATTTTAGAAACTAGCAAAGAATGACAAAGAAAATAAAAAGAGATGGGGGGAATTGAAGTGTGAGAGAAAACTAGCAAGAAATATAAAGACATACAATCGTATGAAATAGGATGGATATAGATAGGTTGAGTGAGTGGTCAAAAATCTGGCAGATGAGAAACACACTGCCTCCCTCCCCCCCCCCCCCCCCCTACACACACACACACACACACTCCTCCCCACACACACACATTGCCCCCCATACTGCCCCACCCACTCACTCACACACACACTCTGCCCCCCCCACACACACACTCTGCCCCCCCCCCACACACACACACTCTGCCCCCCCCCCCCACACACACTCTGCCCCCCCACACACACACACTCTGCCCCCCCCCACACACACACTCTGCCCCCCCCACACACACACTCTGCCCCCCCACACACACACTCTGCCCCCCCCACACACACACTCTGCCCCCCCCACACACACACTCTGCCCCCCCCACACACACACTCTGCCCCCCCACACACTCTGCCCCCCCACACACACACGCTGCCCCCCCCCACACACACACGCTGCCCCCCCACACACACACGCTGCCCCCCCCACACACACACGCTGCCCCCCCACACACACACGCTGCCCCCCACACACACACGCTGCCCCCACACACACACACGCTGCCCCCCCACACACACACGCTGCCCCCCCACACACACACGCTGCCCCCCCACACACACACGCTGCCCCCCCACACACACACGCTGCCCCCCCACACACACACGCTGCCCCCCCACACACACACGCTGCCCCCCCACACACACACGCTGCCCCCCCACACACACACGCTGCCCCCCCACACACACACACACGCTGCCCCCCCACACACACACACGCTGCCCCCCACACACACACGCTGCCCCCCCACACACACACGCTGCCCCCCCACACACACACGCTGCCCCCCCCACACACACACACGCTGCCCCCCCACACACACACACGCTGCCCCCCCACACACACACGCTGCCCCCCCCACACACACACGCTGCCCCCCCACACACACGCGCTGCCCCCCCACACACACGCTGCCCCCCCCCCACACACGCACACACGCTGCCCCCACACACACACACACGCTGCCCCCACACACACACACACGCTGCCCCCACACACACACACACACGCTGCCCCCCCCCACACACACACACGCTGCCCCCCCACACACACACACACGCTGCCCCCCCACACACACACACACGCTGCCCCCCCCACACACACACACACGCTGCCCCCCCACACACACACACACACGCTGCCCCCCCACACACACGCTGCCCCCCACACACACACACACGCTGCCCCCCCCACACACACACACGCTGCCCCCCCACACACACACACACGCTGCCCCCCCACACACACGCTGCCCCCCCCACACACACACACACACACTCCTCCCCACACACACGCATTGCCCCCCATACTGCCCCACCCACTCACTCACACACACACACACACTGCCCCTACACACTGCCCCACACACAGACACACTATGCCCCCCCCACACACACACCTCTTTTCCCCCCCCCCCCACACACACTCGCCCCCCCCCGCACACACACGCACGCTGCCCCCGGCACACATATACACTTTCCCGCACACACATACACTTAGAATCCTAGAAGTTTACAGCATGGAAACAGGCCCTTCGGCCCAACCAGTCCATGCCGCCCAGTTTTTACCATTAAGCTAGTCCCAGTTGCCCGCACTTGGTCCATAACCCTCTATACCCATCTCACCCATGTAACTATCTAAATGCTTTTTAAAAGACACAATTGTACCTGCCTCTACTACTACCTCTGGCAGCCCATCCCAGACACTCACTACCCTCTGAGTGAAGAAATTGCCCCTCTGGGCCCTTCTGAATCTCTCCCCTCTCACCTTAAACCTATGCCCTCTAGTTTTAGACTCCCCTACCTTTGGGAAAAGATGTTGACTATCTACCTTATCTATGCCCCTCATTATTTTATAGACCTCTATAAGATCACCCCTAAGCCTCCTACGCTCCTTGGAAAAAAGTCCCAGTCTATCCAGCCTCTCCTTATAACTCAAACCATCAAGTCCCGGCAACACCCTAGTAAATCTTTTCTGCACTCTTTCCAGTTTAATAATATCCTTTCTATAATAGGGTGACCAGAACTGCACACAGCATTCCAAGTGTGGCCGTACCAATGTCTTGTACAACTTCAACAAGACGTCCCAACTCCTATATTCAATGTTCTGACCAATGAAACCAAGCATGCCGAATGCCTTCTTCACCACCCTGTCCACCTGCGACTCCACCTTCAAGGAGCTATGAACCTGTACTCCTAGATCTCTTTGTTCTATAACTCTCCCCAATGCCACACCATTAACTGAGTAGGTCCTGGCCTGATTCGATCTGCCAAAATTGCATCACCTCACATTTATCTAAATTAAACTCCATCTGCCATTCGTCGGCCCACTGGCCTGATTGATCAAGATCCCGTTGATTTTCTCCCCCCCCCCCCCCCCCCTCAACACACACTCTGCCTCCCCCTCACACACACACTCTGCCCCCCCACACACACACTCTGCCCCCCCCCACACACACACACTCTGCCCCCCCCACACACACACACTCTGCCCCCCCCACACACACACTCTGCCCCCCCCCCCCACACACACACTCTGCCCCCCCCACACACACACTCTGCCCCCCCACACACTCTGCCCCCCCACACACACACGCTGCCCCCCCACACACTCTGCCCCCCCACACACTCTGCCCCCCCACACACTCTGCCCCCCCACACACTCTGCCCCCCCACACACACACGCTGCCCCCCCACACACACACGCTGCCCCCCCCACACACACACGCTGCCCCCCCCACACACACACGCTGCCCCCCCACACACACACGCTGCCCCCCACACACACACGCTGCCCCCCACACACACACACGCTGCCCCCCCACACACACACGCTGCCCCCCCACACACACACGCTGCCCCCCCACACACACACGCTGCCCCCCCACACACACACGCTGCCCCCCCACACACACACGCTGCCCCCCCACACACACACGCTGCCCCCCCACACACACACGCTGCCCCCCCACACACACACGCTGCCCCCCCACACACACACGCTGCCCCCCCACACACACACGCTGCCCCCCCACACACACACGCTGCCCCCCCACACACACACCGCTGCCCCCCCACACACACACGCTGCCCCCCCACACACACACACGCTGCCCCCCCACACACACACACACGCTGCCCCCCCACACACACACACGCTGCCCCCCACACACACACGCTGCCCCCCCCACACACACGCTGCCCCCCCCCCACACACACGCACACACGCTGCCCCCACACACACACACACACGCTGCCCCCCCACACACACACACACGCTGCCCCCACACACACACACACACGCTGCCCCCCCACACACACACACACGCTGCCCCCCCCACACACACACACACGCTGCCCCCCCACACACACACACACGCTGCCCCCCCACACACACACACACGCTGCCCCCCCACACACACACACACACGCTGCCCCCCACACACACACACACACGCTGCCCCCCACACACACACACACACGCTGCCCCCCACACACACACAAAAGCTGCCCCCCCCCACACACACACACATACACTCTGCCCCCCCCCCCCCCACACACACACACACTCTGCCCCCACACATACACACTCTGCCCCCCCACACACACACACTCTGCCCCCCCACACACACACACACGCTGCCCCCCCCCACACACACACACACACGCTGCCCCCCACACACACACACACGCTGCCTCCCACACACACACACACGCTGCCCCCCCACACACACACACACGCTGCCCCCCCACACACACACACACGCTGCCTCCCACACACACACACACGCTGCCCCCCCCACACACACACACACGCTGCCCCCCCACACACACACACACACACACACGCTGCCCCCCACACACACACACACGCTGCCTCCCACACACACACACACGCTGCCCCCCCACACACACACACACACACACACACTCTGCCCCCACACATACACACTCTGCCCCCCCACACACACACACTCTGCCCCCCCCACACACACACTCTGCCCCCCCCACACACACGCTCTGCCCCCCCCACACACACGCTCTGCCCCCCCCACACACGCTCTGCCCCCCCCACACACACGCTCTGCCCCCCCCACACACACGCTCTGCCCCCCCCACACACACGCTCTGCCCCCCCACACACACGCTCTGCCCCCCCACACACACGCTCTGCCCCCCCACACACACGCTCTGCCCCCCCCACACACACGCTCTGCCCCCCCCACACACACGCTCTGCCCCCCCACACACACGCTCTGCCCCCCCCACACACACACTCTGCCCCCCCCCCACACACACACTCTGCCCCCCCCACACACACTCTGCCCCCCCCACACACACTCTGCCCCCCCCCACACACACACTCTGCCCCCCCACACACACGCTCTGCCCCCCCCACACACACGCTCTGCCCCCCCACACACACGCTCTGCCCCCCCCACACACGCACTCTGCCCCCCCCCCACACACACGCTCTGCCCCCCCCACACACACTCTGCCCCCCCACACACACTCTGCCCCCCCACACACACTCTGCCCCCCCACACACACTCTGCCCCCCCACACACACTCTGCCCCCCCACACACACTCTGCCCCCCCACACACACTCTGCCCCCCCACACACACTCTGCCCCCCCACACACACTCTGCCCCCCCCACACACACTCTGCCCCCCCACACACACTCTGCCCCCCCACACACACTCTGCCCCCCCACACACACTCTGCCCCCCCACACACACTCTGCCCCCCCACACACACTCTGCCCCCCCACACACACTCTGCCCCCCCACACACACTCTGCCCCCCCACACACACTCTGCCCCCCCACACACACTCTGCCCCCCCACACACACTCTGCCCCCCCACACACACTCTGCCCCCCCACACACACTCTGCCCCCCCACACACACTCTGCCCCCCCACACACACTCTGCCCCCCCACACACACTCTGCCCCCCCACACACACTCTGCCCCCCCACACACACTCTGCCCCCCCACACACACTCTGCCCCCCCACACACACTCTGCCCCCCCACACACACTCTGCCCCCCCACACACACTCTGCCCCCCCACACACACTCTGCCCCCCCACACACACTCTGCCCCCCCACACACACTCTGCCCCCCCACACACACTCTGCCCCCCCACACACACTCTGCCCCCCCACACACACTCTGCCCCCCCACACACACTCTGCCCCCCCACACACACTCTGCCCCCCCACACACACTCTGCCCCCCCACACACACTCTGCCCCCCCACACACACTCTGCCCCCCCACACACACTCTGCCCCCCCACACACACTCTGCCCCCCCACACACACTCTGCCCCCCCACACACACTCTGCCCCCCCACACACACTCTGCCCCCCCACACACACTCTGCCCCCCCACACACACTCTGCCCCCCCACACACACTCTGCCCCCCCACACACACTCTGCCCCCCCACACACACTCTGCCCCCCCACACACACTCTGCCCCCCCACACACACTCTGCCCCCCCACACACACTCTGCCCCCCCACACACACTCTGCCCCCCCACACACACTCTGCCCCCCCACACACACTCTGCCCCCCCACACACACTCTGCCCCCCCACACACACTCTGCCCCCCCACACACACTCTGCCCCCCCACACACACTCTGCCCCCCCACACACACTCTGCCCCCCCACACACACTCTGCCCCCCCACACACACTCTGCCCCCCCACACACACTCTGCCCCCCCACACACACTCTGCCCCCCCCACACACTCTGCCCCCCTACACACTCTGCCCCCTACACACTCTGCCCCCTACACACTCTGCCCCCTACACGCTCTGCCCCCTACACGCTCTGCCCCCCTACACGCTCTGCCCCCCTACACGCTCTGCCCCCCTACACGCTCTGCCCCCTACACGCTCTGCCCCCTACACGCTCTGCCCCCCTACACGCTCTGCCCCCCTACACGCTCTGCCCCCCTACACGCTCTGCCCCCCTACACGCTCTGCCCCCCTACACGCTCTGCCCCCCTACACGCTCTGCCCCCCTACACGCTCTGCCCCCCTACACGCTCTGCCCCCCTACACGCTCTGCCCCCCTACACGCTCTGCCCCCCTACACGCTCTGCCCCCCTACACGCTCTGCCCCCCTACACGCTCTGCCCCCCTACACGCTCTGCCCCCCTACACGCTCTGCCCCCCTACACGCTCTGCCCCCCTACACGCTCTGCCCCCCTACACGCTCTGCCCCCCTACACGCTCTGCCCCCCTACACGCTCTGCCCCCCCTACACGCTCTGCCCCCCCACACGCTCTGCCCCCCCACACGCTCTGCCCCCCCACACGCTCTGCCCCCCCACACGCTCTGCCCCCCCACACGCTCTGCCCCCCCACACGCTCTGCCCCCCCACACGCTCTGCCCCCCCACACGCTCTGCCCCCCCACACGCTCTGCCCCCCCACACGCTCTGCCCCCCCACACGCTCTGCCCCCCCACACGCTCTGCCCCCCCACACGCTCTGCCCCCCCACACGCTCTGCCCCCCCACACGCTCTGCCCCCCCACACGCTCTGCCCCCCCACACGCTCTGCCCCCCCACACGCTCTGCCCCCCCACACGCTCTGCCCCCCCACACGCTCTGCCCCCCCACACGCTCTGCCCCCCCCACACGCTCTGCCCCCCCCACACGCTCTGCCCCCCCCACACGCTCTGCCCCCCCCACACGCTCTGCCCCCCCCACACGCTCTGCCCCCCCCACACGCTCTGCCCCCCCCACACGCTCTGCCCCCCCCACACGCTCTGCCCCCCCCCACACGCTCTGCCCCCCCCACACGCTCTGCCCCCCCCACACACGCTCTGCCCCCCCCACACACGCTCTGCCCCCCCCACACACGCTCTGCCCCCCCCACACACGCTCTGCCCCCCCCACACACACACACGCTCTGCCCCCCCCACACACACACACGCTCTGCCCCCCCCGCACAGAGGGAGGAGCTATGAACCTGTACTCCTAGATCTCTTTGTTCTATAACTCTCCCCAATGACCTACCATTAACTGAGTAGGTCCTGGCCTGATTCGATCTGCCAAAATGCATCACCTCACATTTATCTAAATTAAACTCAATCTGCCATTCGTCGGCCCACTGGCCTAATTGATCAAGATCCCGTTGATTTTCTCCCCCCCCCCCCCCCCCCCCCACACACACTCTGCCTCCCCCTCACACACACTCTGCCCCCCCCCCACACACACACTCTGCCCCCCCCCACACACACACTCTGCCCCCCCCCCACACACACACTCTGCCCCCCCACACACATACTCTGCCCCCCCACACTCTCTGCCCCCCACACACACACTCTGCCCCCCCACACACCCTCTGATCCCCACACACACTCTGCCCCCCCCCACACACACTCTGCCCCCCCCAAGACACAGTCTGTCCCCCCCCACACACACTCTGCCCCCCCACACACACTCTGCCCCCCCACACACACTCTGCCCCCCCCACGCACTCTGCCCCCCCCCACGCACTCTGCCCCCCCCACGCACTCTGCCCCCCCCCACGCACTCTGCCCCCCCCCCACGCACTCTGCCCCCCCCCCCACGCACTCTGCCCCCCCCCCACGCACTCTGCCCCCCCCACACGCACTCTGCCCCCCCCACACGCACTCTGCCCCCCCCACACGCACTCTGCCCCCCCCACACGCACTCTGCCCCCCCCACACGCACTCTGCCCCCCCACACACACTCTGCCCCCACCCCCACACACACTCTGCCCCCCCCACACGCACTCTGCCCCCCCACACACACTCTTCCCCCCCCACACACACTCTGCCCCCCCACACTTAGTTAGAACCTTAGTTAGGCCACACTTGGAGTATAGTGTTCAATTCTGGTCGCCACACTACCAGAAGGATGTGGAGGCTTTAGAGAGGGTGCAGAAGAGATTTACCAGAATGTTGCCTGGTATGGAGGGCATAAGCTATGAGGAGCGATTGAATAAACTTGGTTTGTTCTCACTGGAACGAAGGAGGTTGAGGGGCGACCTGATAGAGGTATACAAAATTATGAGGGGCATAGACAGAGTGGATAGTCAGAGGCTTTTCCCCAGGGTAGAGGGGTCAATTACTTGGGGGCATAGGTTTAAGGTGAGAGGGGCAAAGTTTAGAGTAGATGTACGAGGCAAGTTTTTTACGCAGAGGGTAGTGGGTGCCTGGAACTCACTACCGGAGGAGGTAGTGGAGGCAGGGACGATAGGGACATTTAAGGGGCATCTTGACAAATATATGAATAGGATGGGAATAGAAGGATACGGACACAGGAAGTGTAGAAGATTGTAGTTTAGTCGGGCAGTATGGTCGGCACGGGCTTGGAGGGCCGAAGGGCCTGTTCCTGTGCTGTACATTTCTTTGTTCTTTGTTCTTTGTTCACATACACTCTGCCCCCCCCACACACACTCTGCCCCCCCCACACACACTCTGCCCCCCCCACACACACTCTGCCCCCCCCACACACACTCTGCCCCCCCCCTCACACACTCTGCCCCCCCCTCACACATTCTGCCCCCCCTCACACACTCTGCCCCCCCACACACACTCTGCCCCCCCCACACACACTCTGCCCCCCCCACACACACTCTGCCCCCCCCACACACACTCTGCCCCCCCCACACACACTCTGCCCCCCCCACACACACTCTGCCCCCCCCCACACACACTCTGCCCCCCCCACACACATTCTGCCCCCCCCACACACACTCTGCCCCCCCCACACACACTCTGCCCCCCCCACACACACTCTGCCCCCCCCACACACACTCTGCCCCCCCCACACACACTCTGCCCCCCCCCACACACACTCTGCCCCGCCCCACACGCGCACACTCTACCCCCGCCCCACACGCGCACACTCTACCCCCGCCCCACACGCGCACACTCTGCCCCCGCCCCACACGCGCACACTCTGCCCCCGCCCCACACGCGCACACTCTGCCCCCGCCCCACACACACACAGTCTGCCCCCCCCGCACAGAGGGAGGAGCTATGAACCTGTACTCCTAGATCTCTTTGTTCTATAACTCTCCCCAATGACCTACCATTAACTGAGTGGGTCCTGGCCTGATTCGATCTGCCAAATGCATCACCTCACATTTATCTAAATTAAACTCCATCTGCCATTCGTCGGCCCACTGGCCTAATTGATCAAGATCCCGTTGATTTTCTCCCCCCCCCACACACACACTCTGCCCCCCCCCCACACACACACTCTGCCCCCCCACACACATAACCTGCCCCCCCACACTCTCTGCCCCCCACACACACACACTCTGGCCCCCCCACACACCCTCTGATCCCCACACACACTCCTCCCCCCCCCACACACACTCTGCCCCCCCCCAAGACACAGTCTGTCCCCCCCACACACACTCTGCCCCCCCCACCGCACTCTGCCCCCCCCCCCACGCACTCTGCCCCCCCCACACGCACTCTGCCCCCCCCACACGCACTCTGCCCCCCCCACACGCACTCTGCCCCCCCCACACGCACTCTGCCCCCCCCACACGCACTCTGCCCCCCCCACACGCACTCTGCCCCCCCCACACGCACTCTGCCCCCCCCACACGCACTCTGCCCCCCCCCACACGCACTCTGCCCCCCCCCACACGCACTCTGCCCCCCCCACTCACGCACTCTGCCCCCCCCACACGCACTCTGCCCCCCCCACACGCACTCTGCCCCCCCCACACGCACTCTGCCCCCCCCACACGCACTCTGCCCCCCCCACACGCACTCTGCCCCCCCCACACCGCACTCTGCCCCCCCCCACACGCACTCTGCCCCCCCCACACGCACTCTGCCCCCCCCACACACACTCTGCCCCCCCCACACACACTCTGCCCCCCCACACACACTCTGCCCCCCCCCACACACACTCTGCCCCCCCCACACACACTCTGCCCCCCCCACACACACTCTGCCCCCCCCCACACACCACTCTGCCCCCCCCACACACACTCTGCCCCCCCCACACACACTCTGCCCCCCCACACACACACTCTGCCCCCCCCACACACACTCTGCCCCCCCACACACACACTGCCCCCCACACACACTCTGCCCCCCCACACACACTCTGCCCCCCCCACACACACTCTGCCCCCCCCCCCACACACACTCTGCCCCCCCCCACACACACTCTGCCCCCCCCCACACACACTCTGCCCCCCCCACACACACTCTGCCCCCCCCCCACACACACTCTGCCCCCCCCCCCACACACACTCTGCCCCCCCCACACACACTCTGCCCCCCCACACACACTCTGCCCCCCCCCCCGCGCACACACACACACACTCTGCCCCCCCCCCGCGCACACACACACACACTCTGCCCCCCCCCCCGCACACACACACACACTCTGCCCCCCCCCCCGCACACACAGACACACACACTCCTGCCCCCCCCCCCCCCGCACACACACACACACACACTCTGCCCCCCCCCCCGCACACACACACACACTCTGCCCCCCCCCCCGCACACTCACACACACACTCTGCCCCCCCCACACACACTCTGCCCCCCCCACACACACTCTGCCCCCCCCACCCACACACACTCTGCCCCCCCACACACACACTCTGCCCCCCCCACACACACTCTGCCCCCCCCACACACACTCTGCCCCCCCCCCACACACACTCTGCCCCCCCCCACACACACTCTGCCCCCCCCACACACACTCTGCCCCCCCCCACACACACTCTGCCCCCCCCCCCACACACACTCTGCCCCCCCCCACACACACTCTGCCCCCCCACACACACTCTGCTCCCCCCCACACACACTCTGCCCCCCCCACACACACTCTGCCCCCCCCACACACACTCTGCCCCCCCCACACACACTCTCTGCCCCCCCCCACACACACTCTGCCCCCCCCACACGCACTCTGCCCCCCACACGCACTCTGCCCCCCACACGCACTCTGCCCCCCCACACGCACTCTGCCCCCCCACACGCACTCTGCCCCCCCACACGCACTCTGCCCCCCCACACGCACTCTGCCCCCCCACGCACTCTGCCCCCCCACGCACTTCTGCCCCCCCACGCACTCTGCCCCCCCACGCACTCTGCCCCCCCACGCACTCTGCCCCCCCACGCACTCTGCCCCCCCACGCACTCTGCCGCCCCACGCACTCTGCCGCCCCACGCACTCTGCCGCCCCCACGCACTCTGCCTGCACTCTGCCCCCCCACGCACTCTGCCCCCCCCACGCACTCTGCCCCCCCACGCACTCTGCCCCCCCACGCACTCTGCCCCCCCCACGCACTCTGCCCCCCCACGCACTCTGCCCCCCACGCACTCTGCCCCCCCCACGCACTCTGCCCCCCCACGCACTCTGCCCCCCCACGCACTCTGCCCCCCCACGCACTCTGCCCCCCCACGCACTCTGCCCCCCCACGCACTCTGCCCCCCCACGCACTCTGCCCCCCACGCACTCTGCCCCCCCACGCACTCTGCCCCCCCCACGCACTCTGCCCCCCCACGCACTCTGCCCCCCCACGCACTCTGCCCCCCCACGCACTTACTGCCCCCCCCACGCACTCTGCCCCCCCACGCACTCTGCCCCCCCACGCACTCTGCCCCCCCACGCACTCTGCCCCCCCACGCACTCTGCCCCCCCACGCACTCTGCCCCCCCACGCACTCTGCCCCCCCGCACACTGCACGCTCTGCCCCCCCACGCACTCTGCCCCCCCACGCACTCTGCCCCCCCACGCACTCTGCCCCCCCACGCACTCTGCCCCCCCACGCACTCTGCCCCCCCACGCACTCTGCCCCCCCACGCACTCTGCCCCCCCACGCACTCTGCCCCCCGCACGCACTCTGCCCCCCCGCGCACGCACTCTGCCCCCCCGCGCACGCTCTCTGCCCCCCCGCGCACAGCTCTCTGCCCCCCCGCGCGCACGCTCTCTGCCCCCCCCGCGCACGCTCTCTGCCCCCCCCGCGCACGCACTCTGCCCCCCCGCGCACGCACTCTGCCCCCCCCGCGCACGCACTCTGCCCCCCCCGCGCACGCACTCTGCCCCCCCGCGCACGCACTCTGCCCCCCCGCGCACGCACTCTGCCCCCCGCGCACTGCACTCTGCCCCCCCGCGCACGCACTCTGCCCCCCCGCGCACGCACTCTGCCCCCCCGCGCACAGCACTCTGCCCCCCCGCGCACAGCACTCTGCCCCCCCGCGCACGCACTCTGCCCCCCCGCGCACGCACTCTGCCCCCCCGCGCACGCACTCTGCCCCCCCGCGCACGCACTCTGCCCCCCCCGCGCACGGCACTCTGCCCCCCCGCGCACGCACTCTGCCCCCCCGCGCACGCACTCTGCCGCTCTGCCCCCCGCGCACGCACTCTGCCCCCCGCGCACGCACTCTGCCCCCCCGCGCACGCACTCTGCCCCCCCGCGCACTGCACTCTGCCCCCCCCGCGCACGCACTCTGCCCCCCCGCGCACGCACTCTGCCCCCCGCGCACAGCACTCTGCCCCCCCGCGCACGCACTCTGCCCCCCCGCGCACGCACTCTGCCCCCCCGCGCACGCACTCTGCCCCCCCGCGCACGCACTCTGCCCCCCCCGCGCACGCACTCTGCCCCCCCGCGCACGCACTCTGCCCCCCCGCGCACGCACTCTGCCCCCCGCGCACGCACTCTGCCCCCCCGCGCACGCACTCTGCCCCCCCGCGCACGCACTCTGCCCCCCCGCGCACGCACTCTGCCCCCCCGCGCACGCACTCTGCCCCCCCGCGCACGCACTCTGCCCCCCCGCGCACGCACTCTGCCCCCCCGCGCACGCACTCTGCCCCCCCCGCGCACGCACTCTGCCCCCCCGCGCACGCACTCTGCCCCCCCGCGCACGCACTCTGCCCCCCCGCGCACGCACTCTGCCCCCCCGCGCACGCACTCTGCCCCCCCGCGCACGCACTCTGCCCCCCCGCGCACGCACTCTGCCCCCCCGCGCACGCACTCTGCCCCCCCGCGCACGCACTCTGCCCCCCCGCGCACGCACTCTGCCCCCCCGCGCACGCACTCTGCCCCCCCCCGCGCACGCACTCTGCCCCCCGCGCACAGCACTCTGCCCCCCCGCGCAACGCACTCTGCCCCCCCGCGCACGCACTCTGCCCCCCCCGCGCAACGCACTCTGCCCCCCCGCGCACGCACTCTGCCCCCCCGCGCACGCACTCTGCCCCCCCGCGCACGCACTCTGCCCCCCCCGCGCACGCACTCTGCCCCCCCGCGCACGCACTCTGCCCCCCCGCGCACGCACTCTGCCCCCCCGCGCACGCACTCTGCCCCCCCCGCGCACGCACTCTGCCCCCCCCCGCGCACCGCACTCTGCCCCCCCCCCCGCGCACCGCACTCTGCCCCCCCCCGCGCACCATCCTGCCCCCCCCCCGCGCACGCACTCTGCCCCCCCCCCCGCGCACGCACTCTGCCCCCCCCCCGCCGCGCACGCACTCTGCCCCCCCCCCCCGCGCACGCACTCTGCCCCCCCCCCCGCGCAACCGCACTCTGCCCCCCCCCCCCGCGCACCCACTCTGCCCCCCCCCCGCGCACGCACTCTGCCCCCCCCCCCCCGCCGCACGCACTCTGCCCCCCCCCCGCGCACCACACCCCACACACACTCTGCCCCCCCCTCCCCCGCCGCACACACACCACACCACACTCTGCCCCCCGCCCCCCCCCCACCACACTCAACACCTCCACCACCCGCGCACACACAGACACACACCTCTGCCCCCCCCCCCGCACACACACACACACACACTCTGCCCCCCCCCCCCGCACACACACACACACACACTCTGCCCCCCCCCCCCCGCACACACACACACACACACACTCTGCCCCCCCCCCCCGCACACACACACGCACACACTCTGCCCCCCCCCCGCACACACACACACACACACACTCTGCCCCCCCCCCGCACACACACACACACACACACTCTGCCCCCCCCCACACACACACACTCTGCCCTCCCCCCCCGCACACGCACACACTCTGCCCCCCCCCCGCACACACTCTGCCCCCCCCCCCGCACACACTCTGCCCCCCCCCGCACACACTCTGCCCCCCCCCGCACACACTCTGCCCCCCCCCGCACACACTCTGCCCCCCCCCCCCGCACACACTCTGCCCCCCCCCCCCCCCGCACACACTCTGCCCCCCCCCCCCGCACACACTCTGCCCCCCCCCCGCGCACACACACACACACACACACTCTGCCCCCCCCCCCCCGCGCGCACACACATACTCTGCCCCCCCCCCCCCCCCGCGCACACACACACACTCTGCCCCCCCCCCCAATCGCGCACACACACACACACTCTGCCCCCCCCCCCCCCCCGCGCACACACACACACACTCTGCCCCCCCCCCTGCGCACACACACACACACTCTGCCCCCCCCCCCGCACACACAGACACACACTCTGCCCCCCCCCCCGCACACACACACACACACACACACTCTGCCCCCCCCGCACACACACACACACACTCTGCCCCCCCCCGCACACACTCTGCCCCCCCCCCCCGCACACACTCTGCCCCCCCCCCCGCGCACACACACACACACTCTGCCCCCCCCCCCCGCGCACACACACACACACTCTGCCCCCCCCCCCCCGCGCACACACACACACACTCTGCCCCCCCCCCCCCCCCGCGCACACACACACACACTCTGCCCCCCCCCCCCGCGCACACACACACACACTCTGCCCCCCCCCCCCCCGCGCACACACACACACACTCTGCCCCCCCCCCCGCGCACACACACACACACTCTGCCCCCCCCCCCCCGCGCACACACACACACACTCTGCCCCCCCCCGCACACACAGACACACACTCTGCCCCCCCCCCCGCACACACACACACACACACCCTCTGCCCCCCCCCGCACACACACACACACACTCTGCCCCCCCCCCCGCACACACACACACACACTCTGCCCCCCCCCGCACACACACACAATCTGCCCCCCCCCGCACGCACACACACTCTGCCCCCCCCACACACACACACTCTGCCCCCCCCACACACACACACTCTGCCCCCCCCACACACACACACTCTGCCCTCCCCCACACACACACACTCTGCCCTCCCCCCCCGCACACACACACACTCTCTGCCCCCCCCCCACACACAACACTCTTCACCCACCCCCCACACACACACTCTGCCCCCCCCCCCCCCACACACACACTCTGCCCTCCCCCCACACAGGCTCACACACACTCTGCCCCCCCTCACCACACACACACACTCTGCCCCCCCCCCCCACACACACACACACACACTCTGCCCCCCCTCACACACACACACACTCTGCCCCCCCCCCGCACACACAGACACACACTCTGCCCCCCCCCCCCCCGCACACACACACACACACACTCTGCCCCCCCCCCCCCGCACACACACACACACACTCTGCCCCCCCCCCCGCACACACACACACACACACTCTGCCCCCCCCCCCCGCACACACACACACACACTCTGCCCCCCCCCCGCACACACACACACTCTGCCCCCCCCCCGCACACACACACACACCACACTCTGCCCCCCCCCCCGCACACACACACACACACTCTGCCCCCCCCCCCGCACACACACACACTCTGCCCCCCCCCCCCCGCACACACACACACACACACTCTGCCCCCCCCCCCGCACACACACACACACATTCTGCCCCCCCCCCGCACACACTCTGCCCCCCGCCCCGCACACACTCTGCCCCCCCCCGCACACACTCTGCCCCCCCCCCCCGCACACACACACACACACTCTGCCCCCCCCCCGCACACACTCTCTGCCCCCCCCCGCACACACTCTGCCCCCCCCCGCACACACTCTGCCCCCCCCCGCACACACTCTGCCCCCCCCCCCGCACACACTCTGCCCCCCCCCCCCGCGCACACACACACACACTCTGCCCCCCCCCCCCCCTCGCGCACACACACACACACTCTGGCCCCCCCCCCCCGCGCACACACACACACACTCTGCCCCTCCCCCCCCGCGCACACACACACACACTCTGCCCCCCCCCCCCGCGCGCACACACACACACTCTGCCCCCCCCCCCGCGCACACACACACACACTCTGCCCCCCCCCCCCCCCGCACACACACACACACACTCTGCCCCCCCCCCCGCACACACACACACACACTCTGCCCCCCCCCCCGCACACACAGACACACACTCTGCCCCCCCCCCCGCACACACACACACACACTCTGCCCCCCCCCCGCACACACACACACACACTCTGCCCCCCCCGCACACACACACACACAATCTGCCCCCCCCCGCACGCACACACTCTGCCCCCCCACACACACACACTCTGCCCCCCCCACACACACACACTCTGCCCTCCCCCCCCGCACACGCACACACTCTGCCCCCCCCCCCGCACACACTCTGGCCCCCCCCCGCACACACTCTGCCCCCCCCCCCGCACACACTCTGCCCCCCCCCCGCACACACTCTGCCCCCCCCCCCCGCACACACTCTGCCCCCCCCCCCGCACACACTCTGCCCCCCCCCCGCACACACTCTGCCCCCCCCCCCCCGCGCACCACACACACACACACACACTCTGCCCCCCCCCCCCCGCGCACACACACACACACTCTGCCCCCCCCCCCCGCGCACACACACACACACTCTGCCCCCCCCCCCCCCGCGCGCACACACACACACTCTGCCCCCCCCCCCGCGCACACACACACACACTCTGCCCCCCCCCCGCGCACACACACACACACTCTTGCCCCCCCCCCGCGCACACACACACACACTCTGCCCCCCCCCCGCACACACAGACACACACTCTGCCCCCCCCCCCGCACACACACACACACACTCTGCCCCCCCCCCCCGCACACACACACACACACTCTGCCCCCCCCGCACACACTCTGCCCCCCCCCCGCACACACTCTGCCCCCCCCCCCGCACACACTCTGCCCCCCCCCGCACACACTCTGCCCCCCCCCCCCGCGCACACACACACACACTCTGCCCCCCCCGCGCACACACACACACACTCTGCCCCCCCCCCGCGCACACACACACACACTCTGCCCCCCCCCCCCGCGCACACACACACACACTCTGCCCCCCCCCCCCGCGCACACACACACACACACTCTGCCCCCCCCCCCGCGCACACACACACACACTCTGCCCCCCCCCCCGCGCACACACACACACACTCTGCCCCCCCCCCCGCACACACAGACACACACTCTGCCCCCCCCCCGCACACACACACACACACACTCTGCCCCCCCCGCACACACACACACACACTCTGCCCCCCCCCCGCACACACACACACACACTCTGCCCCCCCCCGCACACACACACACTCTGCCCCCCCCCCGCACACACACACACACAATCTGCCCCCCCCCGCACGCACACACACTCTGCCCCCCCCACACACACACACTCTGCCCCCCCCCACACACACACACTCTGCCCCCCCCACACACACACACTCTGCCCCCCCCACACACACACACTCTGCCCCCCCCACACACACACACTCTGCCCTCCCCCACACACACACACTCTGCCCTCCCCCCCCGCGCACACACACACTCTGCCCCCCCCACACACACACACTCTTCACCCACCCCCCACACACACACTCTGCCCCCCCCCCCCCACACACACACTCTGCCCTCCCCCACACAGGCACACACACACTCTGCCCCCCCTCACACACACACACACTCTGCCCCCCCCCCCCCCACACACACACACACACACTCTGCCCCCCCTCACACACACACACACTCTGCCCCCCCCCCCCACACACACACACTCTGCCCCCCCCCCCACACACACACACTCTGGCCCCCCACACACACACACACATGCTGCCCTCCCCCACACACACATGCTGCCCCCCACACACACACACACTCTCTCTGCCCCCCCACACACACTCTCTCTGCCCCCCCACACACACTCTCTCTGCCCCCCCACACACACTCTCTCTGCCCCCCCACACACACTCTCTCTGCCCCCCCACACACACTCTCTCTGCCCCCCCACACACACACACTATGCCCCCCCCCACACACGCTGCCCCCCACACACACACTCACTGTCCCCCACACACACACACTCTGCCCCCCCACACACACACACTATGCCCCCCCCACACACGCTGCCCCCCACACACACACTCACTGTCCCCCACACACACACACTCTGCCCCCCCACACACACACTCTGCCCCCCCACACACACACACACACTCTGCCCCCCCCCACACACACACACTCTGCCCCCCCACACGCACACACTCTGCCCCCCCCCCCCACACACACACACACTCTGCCCCCCCCACACACACAATCTGCCCCCCCACACACACACACACTCTGCCCCCCCCCACACACACACACTCTGCCCCCCCACACACACACACAATCTGCCCCCCCACACACACACACACAATCTGCGCCCACACACACACACTCTGCCCCCCCCCCACACACACACACTCTGCCCCCCCCCCCCCCACACACACACACTCTGCCCCCCCCCACACCCACACACTCTGCCCCGCCCCACACACACACACTCTCTGCCCCCCACACAAAACAAAAATTTGGCAGCTGGAGTACATTGTGTGAAAATGTGAAGTTGTTCACTTTGGCACGAAGAATAAAATGGTAGAATATTTCTTTAACACAGAACGGCTGCAGAATTCCTATGTGCAGAGGGATCTGGATGTTCTAGTGCATGAGTCACAAAAAATTAGCATATAGGTACAGCAAGTAATTAAGACTGCTAATGGAATCCTATCCTTTATTACAAGAGGAATTGATCCTAAAGGTAAAGATGTTGAACTTCAGTTATAGAGGGCATTGGTGAGACCACATCTTGAATTTTGCAGTTTCAGTCTCATTATTTAAGAAATTATGTAAATGCTTTGGAGTCGGTTCAGAGAAGGTTTACTGGATCCAGACTGTCTCTGGCTTGTTTCCACAGGAGTTTCGATGAGTGAGATGTGACTTGATTGAAGCATATAAGTAACCTTTAATGTGGCACCTTTATAAGAATGTTTGATGTAGGGGGTGATAAATTACTGTAGATAGAGGACTGGCTAACTAGTAGGAAACAGAATCAGAATAAATGGATAATTTTCATTGGCCCTTTTAACTAGTGGAGTGTTGCAGGGATCAATGCTGAAGCCTCAACTATTTACGATCTTGTTAATGATTTGGATGATGGGAAGTGACGTTTGTAGTCATATTTTCTGATGTATGAGAATGGGTAGGAAAGCAAGCTGTGAGGAGGATGCAGAGAGTCTGCAAAGGGATATTAACAGGTTAAATGAGTGGGAAAACCTTAGCAATTGGAGTATAATATGGGCAAATGTGAGGTTATAGCAGGAAGAATAGAAAAGCAGCGTATTATTTAAATGGGAAGAAACTGCAAAATGCTACAGTGCAGAGGGATCTTAGTGTCTATACATGGATCAAAAAGTCAACCTGCATACACAGCAAGTAACTAAGAAGGCAGGTGGAATGTTGGCCTTAATTGCATGGGGGAAATAAAGTATAAAAGTGGGCAAGTGCAGCGACAAATGCATAAGACATTGGTGGGACCACACCTGGGGTTAATTGTGGTTCACTTACCTACAGAATACATACCTGCATTAGAGGCAGTTCAGAGAAGGTTAACTGGGCAAATTCCTAGGATGAAATGCTTGTCTCATGAGAAAAAGTTGGACCTATACTCATTGGAGTTTAGAAGAATGAGAGGTGATCTTATTGAAACATACACGTTTCTGAGGGGACTTGACCGGATAGATGCTATGAGGATGTTTTCCCTCCAGGTGTAATTTAAAACTTGTGGCACAATTTCAAAATAAGCAATCCCCCATTTAAGATGGAGATGAGGAGGAATCTCTTTTCTCAGAGGATGTTTGGAATTCTCTCACCTAGCCTGCAGTGGAGGCTGGGTCATATTCAAGGCTGAGCTGGACAGGTTTTCAATTGACAAGGAAGTTGAGGGTTATGAGGAACAGGCAGGAAAGTGGGGTTAAGATCACATCCGATCAGCCATGATCTTATTGACTGGTGGAACAGGTTTGAGGGGCTGAACGGCCTACTCCTCCTATTTCTTATTTTCTTATGTTTTGTGTGCTGATTTTGCCATTGCTATCTTATTCCAAAATATTCTGGATTCTTAGTTAGATTAAACTGCAGTAAGTTGTACAATGCCCAAATTGTGTTTTGCAATTCTGTATACCTAGGCACATCAAGTTGGGGTGGTTAGCTCCGTTGGCTACATGACTAGCGTGTGGTTCAGTATAACGTCTAACAGCATGGGTGAGATTCGCAATTCGGCTGAGGTAGATTTGAGGTAATTTGGGATCTCTTTCCTCGCCCTACCCCTGAGAATGTACAGCAATGGTAAATCACCATGATGAAAACTGCCAGAAAAATGGCTCCGGATGAAGCATTCACTGACACTGAGCCAAGGACCTGCCTTCAGGCAGAGCACACATGTCATGACAGGCACATGGGGCGGGATTCTCCGACCCCCCCCCCGCCGGGTCGGAGAATCCCCGGGGGGGTGGCTGCCATATTCCCCGCCCCGCGCTGGCTGCCATGTTCTCCGGCGCCAGTTTTCGGAAGGGGGCGGATTCACGCCACACCGGTCGGGGGCTGTTGGTAGTGGGCCCCCCTGGCAATTTACCGAACCCCGATAGGCCGAACGCGGGACCTGGCAGGCAAGTTGGCTGGTGCAGTCCGTGGGGGGGGGGGCACGGTGCCCTGGCCCGCGATCGGGGCCAACCAATCGGCGGGCCTGTGCCGTGGGGGCACTTCTTCCTTCCGCGCAGGCCCCTGTCGGGCTCCGCCATGGCCGGCGCGGAGAAGACACCCCCCTGCGCATGCGCCAGAATACGCCGGCCGGTCTGCGCATGCATGGAACCACGCTGGCGGTTCTGCACGTGCACTAACTCGCTCAGTCCCTTCGGCACCGGCTGCCGCGGCGCCAATCCCTCCGCCGCCGGCCTAGCCCCCGGAAGTGTGGAGAATTCCGCTACTTCCGGTCAGCCCGACGCCGGAGTGGTTCGCGCCGTTTTTGACGCCGGCGTCGGGCCATCGCGCCAAACGCTAAGAATCCCGTCCATGGTGTTTAGCCCTGCCCAGAAAAGAACATTAATTATAGGTTATTTAATATTTCTGAAAAAGAGCTAAAGAGTTTGTGCAGGTTTCCAATTTACATATTTAAAAATTCTTAACCTGAGCTAATTAGCAAGGAGTGTTTGTTCTCTTTATTTTCTTAATAATTGTTGTTGCTCATTCTCACATTTAAGATAAAAGAGCCTGTTGAAGAGGCAGCTTGCAAAGACCTGATCAATTTAAAGCTCTAGAGAAATTAATTGAAATTTCCAAGAAACACTGCAGTAATTGGGCCCACAGAAGGAATTCAAGAGTGGGTAGACACTTATTTATAAGAGTTAGCTTAGTTCTTAGAGTAACCAGCTTTATATTTTGTCCACTTGAATTGGGTGGAAGATTTTCCACTGTAAATATATAACTATATTTGATTAATTATGTGCCTGTTCATCTTTTGTAGAACAAATTCTCTTGATACTTTGAAACTTAAAATGCAGTCTGATTTGACACCCTACTATTTTAGTTTAGTCATTAAAAACAAGACCTGTTTTGTTATCAGAAACACATTATTGAAGGCTTACCAAGGTCTCAACACAGGGATAGCTCCTTGCATGTGTAGGAATTTGAGATTAACCTGCAAGAAAGATTTTAGATGCAAGAGCCAAAATAATCTAGCCGAGAAGCTTAGAAAGACCCAAAAATGTACCAGGAACAGTTTATTTGTAAAATCAACCCATTGATTGGAAAGATCCAACAATATAACCCAGTGTTGTCCAGTAGAAATAAGTCACAAGCCACAAGTGTGATTATGGCTGCATTTCCGTAGCCCCATGCGCTAACTTTAAAAAATGCTTCATACGCAACATAGGTAAATGTAATTCACTTATATTTTTACCTAGCAATCATCACCATTCAGTGCACAACTTTCTAGTCTTCCTCTTTCACCGAAATTTGAAATTCTGGAATGAATTTATCAGACTCGGCACATCTTTGTCCAAATTGGTGCCAGGTTTTTTTTGACCAGCAGTTACGAGCAGTACTCCGACTGCATCAGATTTCATAATGGAGAATGTTGGCTTGTACAGTGAGAAACACCAGACCCGGGTCCCTTCTCTACCTCCAGATCACATGCCTGTTGGAGTTCCTGTAAATCAAATGCCTAATGCAATGTCTATTTCCCATTTTTAAAATTTACCTGATAAAAATGCAATTGGTGACATCTGGATTTCCAATTAGCTACACGTGCCTACTATACTGGACAACACTGCTATACTTGTAATGTGACTTCCCATTATTACTCAAAGTTAGGCTCAAAGTTATATTTTTATCAATGAAGCTTTGCATGGAGGTGAGAAGCTTCCAGATCCTTTGTTCTAGATGGATTCAAACAGTATAAGAGAACTTGGTTTATTACTTTAAATTTCTCAATTATTTGTGAACCATGTTGAGTACACATGATCAGAATTTTAAGATGTTGTATTTCTATATTGTACAGTAGCTATGAGTGACACATTTTGCTTTGATAAGAGCACCCAACACCACACACACAATACTGTATTTTTGAGAGTCCTTTCCGTTTAAATTTGGTAACCGTTGACCGGTTGTTGCCTGGGTATCACCAGCTTGTTTACATTTTTTCTCCTTATCTCTGTGATACTCAGGTTATTAGTAGGTCACCTACACGAATCAAGTTACTGCAATGTTTATTGATGCAGTTGGTTTATGATGTAAATAGTTAACTTAGGGCTGCTAATAAGACACGAGCCTGCATTTAGAAAGATTCTAGTTTGACTGCATGCATTTCTTGGTGTCTAATGTCAAAAACTGAAGCAAAGTGCACAACAATTTTAAGCACTTTGCAAAACGTTTGTAAACTGTAGTCTCTTTACATGAGAAACTTGTCAATCCTGTCCATGTGCAGAAACGTTTTGTTCTCTTCGAGTAAGGTTTTGCCTAATCACTACAGCTTGAAAACCATGGAACTTTACAGACTGGCTTTGTCACCAAGGCATTAAGCTACATAGCAATTTGAGCCACATTTTTCACCGCCCCATGAAAGACCGCATTTTCCACACTCATTTTGTTTTTAGTAGCTTGTCTGTGGACGGGAACAGCAAAGGGGAACTTGAAATTAAGTTGAACTTCAGTGACCTCCTGCTTGTGTATGGATAAACCCTTAATGTTTTCAATACTTTTAGAGCTGTACTCACACTGAGGTACCATAAAGGGATTTGAATCTCAGAGCAGTGGTAGATTGGAAAAGGATAACTTTACTACTTTAATTCTAGCACCTTATTAACATTCAGATCAAGCATTGGTACTAAAGAATTCTGATTTATTGTGCTTCTGCGTAGATGAGGAAGTAACAACTTATGGTTGTTAATTAATTCCATACACATTTCACAAGTCGAATAGGGGCCGGAAAGGGTTATTTCTGGAAATAGAAATGCTTCAGCGTGTTATAAAATCCGTTTCTGAGATCCATGTTTCTGACGTACAGTGAATCATTTAGACATGTACAGGTATTTAAGATTTGAAGTACAATTTAAGAGGGCAATCAATGTGTGTTGACTAGCCATTCACAATGAAATATTTCTGGAGGGCCACGGATATTTGATCGGTTTCATTTGGTTATAAGAGTAAAACTTGCTGAGTCTGAAGATACCGTGTTGTTGAAAGATGCTTTGTCATGGTGTGGCGACTGGATTTGAACTGCAGGCTTGATGGTTACTCGATTGCGTAAAAGTTCCCTCAATGAAGCAGCCTCACATTGGGAGAGTGAATGAAAATGGATAGAGCGAAAATAACCCATCAAGTGCTTTAATTATCACATCATCAATTTTCCATTTTGCTTGTGATTATATTTCAAAGGATAAGTGCTTAAAGCGGCAAAACAGAGTTTCAAATATTCTACACTTGCAGACTGAAGAATGATTTGTTTAAATGTATAGCTGGTGTTTACCATCTAATTTCATGGATAAAAATAAATTGGATAAGTTTCTACCTTATGGGTCACTGAATATAGATCTTATTTCTTGCAACATGTATTCTGTTTATATTTGTTGTTGGGTCACATTGAGCAGAATTTTACTGACTTTGAAGATTCTCTGAGATTGGGACCAAAAGTGGACCCCGATGCCTGGCTGCCCATCTGCGCAATCTTGCAGGAAGCGACCAATTACGAGGTCGCTTCTAGGAGCTTTGTCCAATTAAGGATGACAGTCGAAACAGAACCAATAGGATGGCCTGCGAAATTGTCCCACTGGCAGCCCCACCAGGCGAGATGGGTGTTGTTGTGGCAGGTGGAGGACGCAAAACTGCCCGAAGATAGAAATGTCTTTGGAAAATGTGCAAAATTTAAAACCATATTTGTAGCTACATCTGCAGGCGATGGGCCAGAGCCCCCACTTCAGGATGGCCTGTGGCTGCAGCTGCAGCCTTTTGGCAGGAGTGGTTCTGCTGTGGGATGAAGTGTAGGAGACTTCGTGGACCACACAGCAAGCCCCAGGTAAACTGCTTCCAGGCAGCTTCCGGGATCTGGGCATCGCTGGTTAGGCCAGCATTTATTACCCATCCCTAGTTGTCCTTTCAGAAGGTGGTGGCCTTCTTGAACACTACAGTCCTTGAGGTGTGCTGTTCGGGAGGGAGTTCCAGGATGTTGCCCCAGTGACAGTGAAGGAGCGCCGATATATTTCCAAGTCTGGGTGGTGTGACTTAACACGGGAACCTCCAGGTGGTGAAGTTCTCCGGTATCTGCTGCTCTTGTCCTTCTAGATGGTAGTGGTCGTGGATTTGGAAGGTGTTGTCTAAGGAACCTTGGTGAATTACTGCAGTGCATCTTGTAGATGGTGCACACCGCTGCCACTGTTCGTCGGTGGTGGAGGATTTGAATGTTTTTGGAAGGGGGAGCAATCAAGCGAGCTGCTTCGTCCTGGATGATGTCGAGCTTCTTGAGTGTTGTTGGAGCTGCACTCATCCAGGCAAGTGCAGAGTATTCCATTGCACTCCTAACTTATGCCTTGTAGATGGTGGACAGGCTTTGGGGGGTCAGGAGGTGAGATCCCTTGCCATTGACCTGCCCTGGTAGCCACAGTATTAACCCAACCTTCAGGAGAACAGCAACCTCGACACCACAGAACCCTGCCACGGCAAACTCTGCAAGACGTGCCAGATCATCGACATGGATACCACCATTACACATAGATATCGTAGAATTTACAGTGCAGAAGGAGGCCATTCGGCCCATCGAGTCTGCACCGGCTCTTGGAAAGAGCACCCTACCCAAGGTCAGCGCCTCCACCCCATTCCCATAACCCAGTAATCCCACCCAATACTAAGGCCAATTTTGGACACTGAGGGCAATTTATCATGGCCAATCCACCTAACCTGCATATCTTTGGACTGTGGGAGGAAACCGGAGCACCCGGAGGAAACCCACGCACACACGGGGAGGATGTGCAGATTCCGCACAGACAGTGACCCAAGCCGGAATCGAACCTGGGACCGTGGAGCTGTGAAACAATTGTGCTAACCACTATGCTACCGTGCTGCCATGAGAACATCACCCACCAGGTACGTAGTACACACTGGTTCAGGGCCTCACAAGCATCCGTTCCTATGATGGACTCGCACCTCGTGTCCACAATGGAAAATGGTATGTGACTTCTGTCATGTACCCATACTTCGAGTTCACATACACCCAGCGTCTCAATATCATTCCCACTGCAGTCTATCAGCAGTCTCGGTTGATTGACAACTTTCGGTTTAACCCACAGCAAATCGGACAGACTGAGGAGGTTAGCCCTCGCACCCGTGTCGAGCGTGCATTTTATCAATGTGTCGTTCATCATCAGTAGAATTGTCCATCTGTTTTCGATAGTGTCAGCTTCTTCATCACTATTGTCGCAACTGGTCAGTAAGATTTCTTCACTTTTCATACTGGGACTCATCGTGTCCTTGGTTGAAATCAGATCAATGAAGAACTGTTCTTCAAGGGACATCCCATCAACTGCGTTAACTGATCTCGTTTGGTCCGCTGTAGTGTAGAATGCGAAAGACATTGCTTCGCAAAATGATTTGTACGCCCAAACTTGGAACAGAATTGGAAGGACAGAGTGGATGGTAAAGGAGGTGGTGTAGCTGTGTTATTTAAGGATGATATCTGGGCAATAGTAAGGGATGACATCGGTGCTATGGAGGATAAGGTTGAATCCATTTGGATGGAAACCAGGAATAGTAAGGTGAAAAAGTCACTGATAGGAGTAGTCTATAGGCCACCAAATAGTAACATTATGGTGGGGCAGGTGTTGCTAACTTTTGCCTTAGTTTAATTGCTCTGTTTTATCACCTTTGCTCTTGAGTCGCCAGGTACCTTTATGATACCGCCACGTGGTTCAAGTCCGAGTAATGATCAATAATCCAATACACCGCTTAGTAAGATTTAAATCAAAGCACATTTATTATACACAGTAATCACTACTCATGCACAAATTCTACGTCTAAGCTACTTCGACAACTAACAGGCCTATACTTAACTAGGAACTGGCCCACCAGGTCAGGGAAACAAATGGCCTTTCGTTCGGGTTCTGAGCCTGCGGGATTCGAAGTTGGTACAGATTGGTAGCTAGGAGCGCCTATCTCGTAGCAAGCGTTGAAGTAAGACTTACAGTTTTTGAGCGGCTGTGAAGAGTTAAGCGAGCTGGAAGAGAGAGCGCCTTGAATTACCTTGGGGCTCAATTCGTACAGTCCCCAAGGGCTTCCCGCCTTTTGGGGCGGACCCTGTACCTGGTCCCAAGTGATTGGACTTTGTCCCAATCACTTGGTTCGATTTTCTCCAGTGCTGGAGCGGTTCCCTGATCGATGGGCGGTCTTGAGGTGCTCGTTCACCTCCTTTTGTGTAGGCTCCTGCTGGCGCCGAAGAGTCTGGTTTTGCTTTGTGTGTCTAAATGTTGCTTATTGTTTGCGGGGATTGCTCATTAGTATGCAGATGGCTGTTGTTTTGTTATGCTGATGGTTGCTGGTATCGATCTTGTCTCGCCTTTCCAGAGGTAAATACACAGTCAACCTGCAGCTGCTCGTTTTTGTCCTGTTGGCTGACTTTCCCATCAGCCTTTGCCGTTCGCCATTTTAAATCAGGAGTTAGCCATTTTAAGTGGCTACACAGGCAATAAACAAAGAAATAACTGATGCATGTAGAAATGGTACAGCAGTTATCATGGGGGATTTTAATCTACATGTCGATTGGTTTAACCAGGTTGGTCAAGGCAGCCTTGAGGAGGAGTTTACAGAATGTATCGCAATAGTGTTCTAGAACAGTATGTAATGGAACCTACGAGGGAACAAGTGGTCCTAGATCTGGTCCTGTGTAATGAGACTGGATTGATTAATGATCTCATAGTGAGGGATCCTCTCAGAAGGAGCGATCATAATATGGTGGAATTTAAAATACAGATGGAGGGTGAGAAGGTAAAATCAAACACTAGTGTTTTGTGCTTAAACAAAGGAGGTTACAATGGGATGAGAGAAAAGCTAGCTAAGGTAGACTGGGAGCAAAGACTTTATGGTGAAGCAGTTGAGGAACAGTGGAGAACCTTCCAAGCGATTTTTCACAGTGCTCAGCAAAGGTTTATACCAACAAAAAGGAAGGATGGTAGAAAGAGGGAAAATCGACCGTGGATATCTAAGGAAATAAGGGAAAATATCAAATTGAAGGAAAAAGCATACTTTGCCACTAAGTGGCAAAGATTAGTGGGAGACTAGAGGACTGGGAAATCTTTAGGGGGCAACAGAAAGCTACTAAAAAAGCTATAAAGAAGAGTAAGATAGATTATGAGAGTAAACTTGCTCAGAATATAAAAACAGATAGTAAAAGTTTCTACAAATATATAAAACAAAAAAGAGTGGCTAAAGTAAATATTGGTCCTTTAGAGGATGAGAAGGGAGATTTAATAATGGGAGATGAGGAAATGGCTGAGGAACTGAACCGGTTTTTTGGATCGGTCTTCACAGTGGAAGACACAAATAATATGCCAGTGAATGATAGAAATGAGGCTATGACAGGTGAGGACCTTGAGACGATTGTTATCACTAAGGAGGTAGTGATGGGCAAGCTAATGGGGCTAAAGGTAGATAAGTCTCCTGGCCCTGATGGAATGCATCCCAGAGTGCTAAAAGAGATGGCTAGGGAAATTGCAAAAGCACAATTGATAATTTACCAAAATTCAGTAGACTCTGGGGTGGTCCCGGCGGATTGGAAATTAGCAAACGTGACACCACTGTTTAAAAAAAGAGGTAGGCAGAAAGCGGGTAATTACAGGCCAGTTAGCTTAACTTCGGTAGTGGGGAAGATGCTGGAATCTATCATCAAGGAAGAAATAGCGAGGCATCTGGATGGAAATTGTCCCATTGGGCAGACGCAGCATGGGTTCATAAAGGGCAGGTCGTACATAACTAATTTAGTGGAATTGTTTGAGGGCATTACCAGTGCGGTAGATAACGGGGAGCCAGTTGATGTGGTATATCTGGATTTCCACAAAGCTTTTGACAAGGTGCCACACAAAAGATTGCTGCATAAGATAAAGATGCATGGCATCAAGGGTAAAGTAGTAGCATGGATAGCGGATTGGTTAATTAATAGAAAGCAAAGAGTGGGGATTAATGGGTGTTTCTCTGGTTGGCAATCAGTAGCTAGTGGTGTCCCTCAGGGTTCAGTGTTGGGCCCACAATTGTTCACAATTTACATAGATGAATTGGAGTTGGGGACCAAGTGCAATGTGTCCAAGTTTGCAGACGACACTAAGATGAGTGGTGAAGCAAAAAGTGCAGAGGATACCGGAAGTCTGCAGAGGGATTTGGATAGGCTAAGTGAATGGGCTAGGGTCTGGCAGATGAAATACAATGTTGACAAATGTGAGGTTATCCATTTTGGTAGGAATAACAGCAAAAGGGATTATTATTTAAATGATAAAATATTAAAACATGCCGCTGTGCAGAGACCTAGGTGTGCTAGTGCATGAGTCACAAAAAGTTGGTTTACAGGTGCAACAGGTGATTAAGAAGGCAAATGGAGTTTTGTCCTTCATTGCTCGAGGGATGGAGTTTAAGACTAGGGAGGTTATGCTGCAATTGTATAAGGGGTTAGTGAGGCCACACCTGGAGTATTGTGTTCAGTTTTGGTCTCCGTACCTGAGAGAGGACGTACTGGCACTGGAGGGTGTGCAGAGGAGATTCACTAGGTTAATCCCAGAGCTGAAGGGGTTGGATAAGAGGAGAGGTTGAGTAGACTGGGACAGTACTCGTTGGAATTGAGAAGGATTCGGGGGGATCTTATAGAAACATATAAAATTATGAAGGGAATAGATAGGATAGATGCGGGCAGGTTGTTTCCACTGGCGGGTGAAAGCAGAACTAGGGGACATAGCCTCAAAATAAGGGGAGGTAGATTTAGGACTGAGCTTAGGAGGAACGTCTTCACCCAAAGTGTTGTGAATCTATGGAATTCCTTGCCCAGTGAAGCAGTTGAAGCTCCTTCATTAAATGTTTTTAAGATAAAGATAGATAGTTTTTTGAAGAATAAAGGGGTTATGGTGTTCAGGCCGGAAAGTGGAGCTGAGTCCAAAAAAGATCAGCCATGATCTCATTGAATGGTGGAGCAGGCTCGAGGGGCCAGATGGCCTACTCCTGCTCCTAGTTCTTGTGTTCTTATACTTTTCCATATGCTGGACATTGCCGTGGCCCATGACGATTGCCACATCTCTGGCATAAAATGGTGGACCCGGTCGGCCGCTAAAAATGGCCGCCCGCACTGAGGCCTTGTTTTTTTATTGAACTGCGTCACCGTACTGATGGCGCTGGCGTCTTCTTCCATATTGCCGCCAAAATCTTTCAAGCTAAGTGTACTGATCTGCTGTGCAGCCAGCTCATTTGCATGACAGATCTTGATAGCATTTCTCTGACGGAGTTTATCATTCAATATCTCAAATTATTTTGTTGTGGACCATCGATGGCTTTAGATTACTGAAATTGCAGGACTGGGCCTTTAGCCTCAAGTTGTGTACAAAGCTATCAAAAGATGTGCCTGCTTTTTGGATACGCTTACGAAATTTGTAACGTTCAAATGTTTTGTTTTTCTTCGGAAAGCAATGCCGATCGAAGTACTTTATCACCTCAGCGTAGCTCTCACTTTCCTTTTCGCTGTCAAAAGCGAAGATATTGTATATTTCGATTGCTCGAGGACCTGCTACCAAGAGCAGCAATTCAACGTGCCTCTCGTCAGGCTGTGCCTGCAGGCCATAGGCTGAAACATGGGGCAGGGTTCTCCGAGCCTCTGTGCCAAAGTTGTGCTCGGCATGGGGGCAGAGAATGGGCATCAGACCCGAGATCGGGTCCGACGCCACTTCCGCGATTCTCAGGGCCCCGGACAATCGCCGCCAATCGGGCGCTCGTGGTCGACGCGCCGCCAGTTGGGGGGGCGATTGAATACGGCACCCGTGGCGATTCTCCCAGTGCAGCTGGCCGAGGTCCTGCCGGCGTGGTTCTCTCTTGGTTCCACCCGGTGGGCACTCAGTTCTTGTCTCTTGGTTGTGAGCACATTTTTTGTAACTGCGATGGTGGTGTGAAGTGAAATGGCCATGCATTGATGAAGCAGTTCTAAAGCAAATGCACATCAAGGGTAAAATTTAATCCAGCTCGTTGCGGCAGGAACCATGATTGCCGGCTTGTTTAATTGCATGTGAGGCCCTGTGTTAATCTTCCAGCGGCAGCAACAAAACCTCCCCCGCTTAAGTCAGGGTGGAAGGGGCTGACGTGGGAATCCTGACCACTGCTGGCAGGATGTCAATTAGGCTCATTAATGAGCCAATGGGCACCCGTTATCCCTGACACCAACACCATTCTGTGATGACTCTGATTTAAATGAGAGCTGCGTCTCCCAAAGGCCCCCCAGCAAGCCCTGCCATGCCCTTGCTCTCATTTGGCCTGGGTTCCTTGACAATCCTGGGCATATGGTGGGTGAATTACTGCCGGCTGCCACTGTTCAGGTTGGTGCTGATGGTAGTGCAAAGCTCACAGTCTCGGGTCTGAATCCCAGGGAGGGCCTGATGGTGGCCACTAGTGCTCCTACCCATGGGTGAGCGTCTTATTTGGCCAATTAAATCCGCCCTAACATTTGGCACCTTTGTGGCCCGGCCTTGTGAAGTTAATTGCCAGGGAAGATAGTTGAAGTGGACAGTACAAACCAGTTTAAATAATTGAATGAAGTATGAAGTGGTGCGAAATGGATTGAATTGAAATTTAGTAATTTTTATATATGTAAACTTTAACATTATTAGTGTTTTCAGAGTTCCCCACACTGAGATATTCTAATGGGTTTAGAATTGATCTTGAAACAATGGTGGTCTGGCAGTGGTTAGGTTTACCACTTCCATTCTAATACCTTTTTAATATTCAAATCTAGCACTGCTATTGGAGAATTCTGCTTTATTGTTATGTTTCTCTGGAAATATCCATTGGATTCAGTGTATTGGCGAGAACAGGATTACTTGTGGAATAATTTCTTCTGCCTAATGGCACAATATGAAATACTTCCAATTTCTAAAAATGTTTACATTCTGAGGACAGGCAGGAAAAAACGCTCACCAGAACTATTGTCGTATCATACACCCCACTGCTCGGCCACCTGGAAGGAGCACCCTATTTAAGCCCACGCCTCCACCCTATCCCCGTAACCCAGTATCTCTACCCAACATTTTGGACATGAGGGGCAATTTATAGCATAGCCAATCCACCAACCTGCACATCTTTTGACTCTGGGATGAAACCGGAGCACCTCCCGGAGGAAACCCACGCAGACACCGGGAGAAAGTGCAAACCACGCAGTCACCAGAGACCTGAATTGAACCTGGGTCTCTGGAGCTGTGAAGCAGCAGTACTAACCACTGTGCCACCCCCTAATATGAATGTGCTTCATTTAAAAAGTGTTTTAAAGGCACTGTTGAGAATTATTTATTTTTTCTTGTGCATAGAACCAAGCAATAGCCTTGTCAGTGGCTGGCTGGAGTTCTTTAAGCCCACCTTCAAGTTTGATTAACAGGCACTTCTCGACAATGTGAGTCATTGATTGGACTACACCACATCTGCAGCCTGGATGAACTTAGCGGCCCCACTGTGTTGGGTGGCATAACAGAGGACCTGGCCAGTCTGGAAATGGTTTAAAAAGACACACTGGCGCCGTGGGAGGTCAAAGCCAGGTGGCCGAGCAGTGGGGTGTATGATACAATAGTTTCTGGTGAGTGTTTTCTCCTGCCAGTGCTCCTGTCATAGGTCCTCAGCTGTTACTATTCAGTGTGGTATGTTTAACCTACAAGAGGTAGTGCGAGGAAAGGTGTACTGCTGGTGGGTGAGGAGGTTTTGAATAAGGGTAGGTTTGGTTTGGAGTAGACTTTCTTCAGTCGCCTGCATGTTGTAATGACCCTTCTGATATGGGGGGAGGAGGCGGCAGTGTTGCTCAGAACTGGGAGCCAGAGGAGTTTGTGATAGCAAGAGCAGAGATCCTTAGGGTCTTGGTCAATGATCCCCACGAGGTATCGGCCAATTTACTCAGGAGGTTACTGTCAGTTTTATTATCTCTCTGCTATCTTGCAGTGCTGTCCATGAGGCTTCTGTCAGGGTTGCATCGACATAAACAGGGTGGGGATCGTGTCTCAGTCTCTGACCATCCAGGGTGATCTTCGGTTCCCCCTTAGTGTTGGCATTGTGAAGGTGGAATGTGGTAGAGATTATTTTACTGGTCCTCTGTTTGAGGCGCATAAGTCGTTTAATGCGCTTTCGAGCTCCAGGAATGTCTGAACCTGTGTGCCATAGCAGATATCTGTCTCTTGTCTGCCCAGTTCTATGATGTCAGTAACTCAAGGATGGAGAACTCTTGATCATTTTGATGAGTAGGCCACTGTACCAGACTATTGTATGCTGCAGTGATGTCAAATAAAATTGCCCCGATTTTAGGATTCCTTTGAAAGCCATTTTCAATGAAAGTAGTTAATGCAAGGACCTGATCACGTGCTCCTTTCTTGTTGAAAGCCTGCTTGGTTCACACTCGGGATGTTCTCCACCTTTTTGGCTTGATAATTTTGGGTCTTTATCTGGTTTTGAGAGGCCGATAACTTTAGACATGCACCAGTATTCTTGCATTCTTCCCTCGCATTTGATCTTTGTTAAAGAATTGAATCAACCAGGAGAGGGCCCGTGGGCCAAGGTATTTTAGGAACTTGGGAGGATGTTTTCATGACCAGCAACAGTGCCCAGCTTGAAGGTTTGTGGTTCTTCTGTCCAACTCCAGGGTGGTGAAGGGTTCAGATCTGAAATTGCACTGCCAAAGGATCCCCACTTCTTCACTTTTCCTCCAGCAGTGAGTTTCCCATGTGAAGGAGATGGCTCATTACCTGATTTGCATTTACAGATAGGCAGCTAGGCGGTAATAGTTACTGGGCTGCTCTGAGACAGAGAATCATAGAATTCCTACAGTGCAGAAGTAGGCCATTTGGCCCATCGAATCTGCACCTACCCTCTGAAAGAACACCCTACCTAGCCCCACTCCCCTGCCCTATCTCCGCAACCCCATAACCGCACCTAACCTGCACATCCCTGGACACTATGAGGCAATTTGGCATGGCCAATCCACGTAACCTGCACTTCTGTGGGAGGAAACCCACAACACGAGGAGAAAGTGCAAACTGCACAGTCACCCAAGCATTGAATTGAACCCGGGTCCCTGGCACTGTGAGGCAACAGTGCTGCCTACTGTGCCACCATGCTGCCCTTGACGAAGATGGCATAGGACTCCAACATTTTTGATTTATGAAATGAAATGAAAAATTAAATTAAATGAAAATCGCTATTGTCACAAGTAGGCTTCAAATAAAGTTACTGTGAAAAGCCCCTAGTCGCCACATTCCGGCGCCTGTTCGGGGAGGCTGGTATGGGATTTAAGCGAGTAACATCCTGATTCTTTGTTGTCTCTTCCTATCTGGCTCGGCGAGCTCAATCCAGTGATTCAGTCAGATGGTCTGCCAAAACTGGGCCACCAAAAGACTGGTGTTGCTTGAATAAGGAAGCAGACTTCTCCTCCAGACAAGGTATATATACACAGGCTGTATCCCCTTGCGATGGTTCTTGTGCTGTTTTGTTGGTAGTTCTGCAGGTGACTGTATGCCAGCTCTATGGGGATATTTCCAGATGTTATCACTATAACACTTTGTTCAAAAATCTTGCTGTATTCCTCTCAGTTGACCTTTCATAGATTCCACTGCTTCCTCTTTGAGCGGGTGGTGATCGGTAGTTGAATGTCCAATATGGTCCGTGCTGTCTGTGTGGAAAGTTGGTCACCATTCCAGTGATTCTTGTCAATTAGCAGAAATATGTTAATATGGATCAGGATATGATCAAAATGAACTGATTTTTCTCCCCATAATGCAATCATCTATCAACATTAACTATCTGGACCTTTTCATAGCAAATAATTATTCATCTGCATTATGCCACATCCCAGAAAGAGTCCGTATCTTCAGGAGAGCAGAAGTTCTGGAATGGGAATGTTATTTGAAAGGAAATGGAAGTCCTCTGTGCCAAAGAAAACAGCCCTTGGAATACTGTACTTCTAAGTACAACATTGAACACATTTATTTGAAAGATTTTAGGTTTTTTTTTTTAATAAACAATTTTAATGAGGTATTTTTTGGCATTACAAATAACAACAGTATAAAACAATGTACAATGAACAATAAACATAGTGCAATCACCGACTCCCATCCTGCCAAGACCCCCCCCCCCCCGGACGATTAATTCTCGCGAAGAAGTCGATGAATGGTTGCCACCTCCAGGCGAACCCAACAGTGATCCTCTCAAGGCGAACTTAATCTTCTCTAGGCCGAGAAAGCTCGCCATGTCAGTTAGCCAGGTTTCTGACTTCAGGGGCTTTGAGTCCCTCCAAGCTAGCAGTATCCGTCTCCGGGAAGCAAAGGCCAAAACGTCAGCCTCTTTCTCCTCCTGGACTCCCGGGCCCTTCGAAACCCCAAAAATCGCCACCACTGGACTCATTGCCACCCCTGTTTTCAATACTCTGGACATGACGTCCACAAACCCCTGCCAATATCCCCTAAGTTTTGGACACATCCAGAACATGTGGACATGGTTCGCTGGTCCTCCCGCACATTTTGCACACCTGTCCTCTACCCCAAAGAATCTACTCATCCGGGCCACTGTCATGTGGGCCAGGTGGACCACCTTGAATTGGATCAAGCTGACCCTGGCGCATGTTGAGGTTGCGTTGACTCTGCTCAACGCGTCCGCTCATAGGCCATCCTCCATCTCACCACCAAGCTCCTCCTCCCACTTGCGTTTCAGCTCCTCGGTCTGTGTCTCCTCTGCCCGCATGAGTTCTTTGTAGATGTCCGAGACGCTCCCCTCCCCCACCCATCCTCTAGACACTACCCTATCCTGGATCCCCCTTAGTGCAGGAGTGGGAAGGATGATACCTGTCTACGCAGGAAGTCCCGCACCTGTAAATATGTAAAATCGTTCCCCCTTGCCACCCAAACTTCTCCTCCAGCGCCCTCAAGCTAGGGAGGCACCCCTCTAAAAACAAGTCCCCCATCTTCTCAATCCTGCCCTTCACCATACTCTGAACCCCCCCCCCCCATCCAAGCTCCCCGGGGCAAACCAGTGATTGTCACATATTGGGAACCAGACCGATGTTCCCACTGCTCCAGCGTACCTCCTTGCAAGATTTTAGTTGGTCCCCAAAGTGTTTCTGAGCCGACTTGAGCCAATAGAAGTGACATTTAATTTATTCTGAAGCAGGATCCATACTGGTTTATTTGAAACTTAAGGAATTATCTTAAATGTGCACAAATTTAACCCAAGCACATGTGGCATGTAATTTTGCTTGGCTCGTTATTTGGCTGCTACGAGTTTTGCTCAGGCCAAAATGATGTCTGAAGCTTGAGCTTGCACACTTCTGCCCTAAATTGAGTCAGACACCATTTTGGTGAGGATGTTTGTGCATGTGAACTAAAATCCACCAGAAGTATAAAAAACAGTTAGAACATGTACACAATTAGTGTACAATGCTGATTTGATAGCAGCTATGCATTTTGGAGCCCAACACTCCAGCAGGACTCTCTCTCAGCCCATACAACTAAACACATGTTAAGCAGCAAGATAGTCAGTCCATCTCTGCAATGTAAAGGAATCATCAATTACACAAAGGTTAAATGCTTTTTTGGTTGTTGTAAAGGTTCTACAAGTTTATCATCCTTTCCATGGTGTTGTGAAACCATGCTTTATGACTTGACAAACCTACTGGCTGTAAACCCCTAATTTAATTATTAAAAAGATTAAAGCCACATTCCAAGGACTTGAGATCACAGTCAAAGGTGGCTGCACATCTGCGCCACATTCCAAGGCCATTAAGTGGAGACAATGGGCGATTCTCTGATATGGAGGCCAAGTGTTCGCGCCATCGTGAACGCCGTCGTGTTTCACGACGGCGCGAACAGGGCCTGGGCATGACCTTTTCTGGCCCCCATAGGGGGCCAGCACGGTGCGGGAGCGGTTCACGCCGCTCCAGCGTGGCGCTGCGCCAACCCGCGCATGCGCAGTTGGGCCGCGCCATCCTATGCATGCGCGGAGAAGTCTTACGCACGCCGGCCCCTCACCAACATGGCGCCGGTGTTCTGGGGCCGCGCGTGGAAGGAGGTAGGCCCGGGGGGAGAGGCCGGCCCGCCGATTGGTGGGCCCCGATCGCAGGCCAGACCCCATCGGAGCCCACCCCGGTGAAGGAGCCCCCCCCCCCTCCCCGCGTTCCCGCAGGCAGTGACCAGGGGTGGACGGCGCCGGCGGGAACCTGTCGTGTCATAGCGGCCGCTCGGCCCATCTGGGCCAGAGAATCGCCGCTCGCCGGTTCTCCGAGTGGCCCAGTGCGAATCGCGCGCCGCTGGTTTCCTGGGGGGTGGGAGAATCGCGTGCGGGGGTCGGGGCAGTGTGGCGCGATTCGCGCGGTGCACCGGCGATTCTCCCACCCGGCGTGGAGGGGGGGGAAGAATAGCGCCCATAGTGTCCGCAAAGCCTCCCAGGAACAGTTGCCTTGAAGGATTCGGAATATAGGCCAACTATCCCATTAGCAAAGATTCCAGACAATTGCCTGGGTACTCAACTGGGTTGAGTAAAGCCATTAGATATAATCATAATGGAATCCTGTCTGAGAAAGGAATTCCCAGCCATAATCAAATCAAATTACAACTAGAATACACTATAAATGACCATATTTGGGTAACTGGGAAGCTGGAAAGAAAGGGTCATGTGATAAGCCAACCCTTTGCCTGTTTAAGCACCTGTTTTCGCTACAGACCAGGACAAGAAATGCTGAAGGAGCAAGGCTTTGAGTGGATTACCCCTTTCCTTGTCCATCTAATTTGCAAGTTTTGTACCCTGTCTGCTGATTTTGATTATCCATATGCCGCAGGCGGAGATTTTAAAAAGAATTCAACCCTGCACCTGCTATCTTTAGAAGAACTGCGTAATCGTTTATCTATATCTTTAAACTGCCTCGCGCGGACTCCGAAGGACCACTGAATTCAGTTTGACGCCATCCAAGTCAACAGCCTTCAAGACCCGTATACCCCTTTGATTTAACTTGCCTAATCTACCCTCCCATTCTGTAAGTGTGTGTGTGTGAGAGAAAGAGAGAGTTAGTTAGCATTTTTATTATTTAAGTACAGTGAAAACTATTGTCTTTTCAAGCATCTGAAGAGAAACTGTATGGCTTTTATAGTCACAGCCCATAAACCATTAAACACTCACTGAACTGACAAGCATATCTTGTCTTTAGAAAAACAACATGCTGCAGTCAAATGAGTGGGAAAAGAGGGGAGGCATCTGATGGTAACAGTAATTCTTTCAACGTGCAAAGATCTACAAGTGGCTTGGACTCTTTGCTAACTTGAAGGCTTCTGCACAAACCCTTTGCTCCCAGACCCGTGTGCACAAATAGACTTGTGTACAGCATGACTGGATGGATGAGAAGGGCCCACACGAAGCAGAGAAAGCTGCTAGAAAAGGGAGCGGTACATCTCACAGAAGGCTGTACACAATTGCGTTAGTGTTGGGGTGTCACTGAGGCTCTTTATTCAAAGAGAGCTAACTAGATTTTGTTCTCTTGCTAGAGACCAGCAGATAGTGAGTGGCTTTGCTGGGCTTTGCACGTGGCTTTGCTGGGATATCAGGCTTCCCAACATTGCAGACTTTCATTATTGCACATGCATCACTTTGCAGACACAGCATGTCAAATCTGCAATATATATCCAGAAGGGATTCCAGCCCATCAACATTCAGCCGTTGTGCATCCATAGGCAGAAAATTATACAGGTCAATGCCTGGTGTCCTGGCAACAGTCATGATGCTCTCATTCAGTGACAGTCCGCTGTTCCAGCTGCATTTCAGCCTCTACAGTAAACCAAAGGGTGCCTACTGGGCGACCAGCTCCAAGTTGATGACATGGCTGATGACACCAATGCGCAACCCGTGGGCATGTGCACATCATGCATATAATGTGAACCATGCTGCCACATGAAATATGACAGAATAGACCACGACAGTGCGGAACAGAAATTCTGGAGGAAACCTGCATCATCATGCAGCTTGCCGCCCACTGAAGTTCTGTATTCCGAAAGAATTGCCGCAGGCATGGAGAACACATGCGGCACGGTAGCCCAGTGATTAGCACTGTTGCTTCACTGTCAGGGTCCCAGGTTCGATTCCCAGCTTGGGTCACTGTCTGTGCGGAGTCTGCACTTTCCCGCTGTGTCTGCGTGGGTTTCCTCCGGGTGCTCTGGTTTCCTTCCACAAGTCCTGATAGACGTGCTGTTAGGTAATTTGGACATTCTGAATTCTCCCTCATTGTACCTGAACAGGCAACGGAATGTGGCGACTAGGAGCTTTTCACAGTAACTTTATTGCCGTGTTAATGTAAGCCTACTTGTGACAATAAATATTATTATTCTGATTTACTTTTTACAGTGTGTTTGGAAGGTCCTGCTTTGAGATTAAAAGTCATCCCTCCTTTCAGCACCTCCACCAAATCTTTAGAAAACCTTGGAACTTCCCTCTTACATGTTGCGCTCTTACTCTCTGTTTCCCAGAACAGATTTGTTTTCCAAATGACTCCCGCCAAAATGCACTTCACCTTTTAAGAGCTTTAGATGACCTTTTAGCAGTGCAGATTGGCTTGAAGTTCTGCCAGGAAGTTTCACCTTTGGGTCTCCTGCTGATGTGATGCTTGCAGCCAATGAACAGCATGGTTACACTGGCAGAAATCATCATGATGAGCAGGCAGCAAGAAATGGTGCGCTGCTTCGATTTACATCAATCGATTAAATCACATTCATTGTGCATCACAATCCCTGTGCCTGATTTAGGGAGGGGGGCTATGCAATTTGTCCCCATATTATTTAACATTGCTTTAGATTGCCTAACTCATCCTGACACGTTCCTAACAAAACATTTAAGTGTGTGTGTTTGAATAGTTGTGAAACTTGAAAGAGGTTCCTAGTGTCTCAGATTAATTGTCAGATATAAAAAGATCAAAACCTGTCGCCCTGTATTTTTAAGATAAATTGAACCTCTTGGAAGAGTTCTTAAAATGGTGTTAAAGTCTAAAGTTACCATGCTTTGGACTAAAATGATAAAATTATTTATTTTTCTCCTGCCAACTGTAGCCACTTAAAATGGCCAACTCCCGATTCAAAATGGCGAACGGCAAAGGCTGATGGGAAAGTCAGCCAACAAGACAAAAACCAGCAGCTGCAGGTTGGCTGTTATGTACCTCTGGAAAGGCCAGACAAGATCGATACCAGCAACCACCAGCATAACAAAACAACAGCCATCTGCATACTAATGAGCAATCCCCGGGAACAATAAGCAACATTTAGACACACAAAGCAAAACCAGACTCTTCGGCGCCAGCAGAAGCCTACACAAAAGGAGGTGAACGAGCACCTCAAGACCGCCCATCGATCAGGGAACCGCTCCAGCATTGGAGAAAATCAAACCAAGCGATTGGGACAAAGTCCAATCACTTGGGACCAGGTACAGGGTCCGCCCCGGAAGGCGGGAAGCCCCTGGGAACTATAAGAATTGAGCCCCAAGTTCAAATCGCTCTCTTCTCCAGCTCTTCACTCTTCAGCAGCTCCTCTTCAGCTCTTCTTCCTGCCCGGGTCACCCAACAACAACAAACCAATATTGACCGTGACCGGAGCAGTGAAGATCGAACTCGTAAGTTTAATTCAATGCTCGCTACGAGATGGGCGCTCCTAGCTACCAATCTGTACCAACTTCGAATCCCGCAGACTCCGAACCCGAACGAAAGGCCATTTGTTTCCCTGACCTGGTGGGCCAGTTCCAAGTTAAGTATAGGCCTGTTAGTTGTAGAAGTAGCTTAGATGTAGAATTTGTGCATGAGTAGTGATTACTGTGTATAATAAATGTGCTTTGATTTAAACCTTACTAATCGGTGTATTGGATTAGATCATTACTCGGACTTGAACCACGTGGCGGTATCATAAAGATACCTGGCTACTCGAGCAAAGGTAATAAAACAGAGCAATTGAACTGAGGCAAAGTTAGCAACAAACACAATAGGATGTTGATAAATGTTTTTCAGTTGTTTAGTAATATGTTAAAACATTAAATGCATAATGCAGAGAAAGGAAATGGGTTTGAAGTCCAATTCCCATAATAAACTTCTGATCTGAGCTTTCTGATTCATGGTAGATCCCAAGCCCAACTGTTTCCGTGCATCTCTACTGACGATTACTGGGTCCAGATCTTTCCCTTCAACTGTCCTCTGCCTGCAATGATTCTTTTTCTCCCTATGTCTGTGTGGATTTCCCCCGGGTGCTCAGGTTTCCTCCCACAGTCCAAAGATATGCAGGTTAGGTGGAGTTACAGGGATGGGGTGGGGGAGTGGGCCGAGGAAGTTTGCGGTCGTCAGTGGGTCGGTGCAGATCAGTTGGGCTGAATGGCCTCCTGTACTGTAGCGAGTCTATGGTTCTATACTTGCCGTACATTGGCTGCAGTGAAAATTCAGTGGATTGATTCCTGGAATAAAGGTTTTGCCCAATGAGGAGATTGAGTAGAATGTGCTTATACTCTCTGGGAAGAATACGAGAGAAATTCAGGTTGACACTCAAGAATGTACACCGCCTGACCAGCAGAGTGTTCTGACTGTGATAGCCAAGTTAGAAGTCTGCATAGTTCATGTTTAAGGAAAAATGTGTGTACTTTTGATGTATTCCAAACGTTTCTGAAATTGATTTCTATTACAATGAAGTGGAAGAATTCTTGGTGGAGAGTCCCGTGAAGTATGTCCATTTGCTGATGTCAATATAGCCAAGGATTTTCAAACCAGTAAGAGCTTAGCCTGAGGTTTTGTAGCCTGAGGTATGTTACGCCACAAGTGGTCACCACTTTGAATGAATAATTGATTTCTGGGAATTGGATTTTACTTTAAATTGCTACCCAGGCACATAAAGGACGAATTGCTCTGAAATTTACTTAACCTTTGCAGCTGCTGATATTCATTCCTGCGAGATTCTCCTACACGTGCACTGAATCACCTGTGTAATTTTGGTACTCATTTTGTTAAAAAGCTTTACCCATTAATATTCAAAAGCACGATTATCTTGACTACACCTAGTCATATTTATTACGTGTTTGTGTATGCAACATTAATTGTAAATTGTGATTTGTAGCCATTCTGAATGGCTTTTCTCATCTTTGATTCTCTTGTGGTCTCAAACTCCACTGCAAAACATCATTTTAACAAAATCCTGCTCAAAAGTTCATCAAATGACAAACTAACAGACAGCTGAGTCATATGGCTACATGTTTATCATAGAGAATATAAGCTTATGCACAGAGCAGGACAGTTTAAATTTTAAATCATAAAAAAATGTAGGCAGGGGTAGGAGTAACAGACCAGTCAAGTTAAAAAAAATTTAATTAAATAACCTTTATTGTCACAAGTAGGCTTACATTAACACTGCAATGATGTTACTGCGAAAAGTCCCTAGTCGCCACATTCCAGCGTTTATTCGGGTACACCGAGGGGGAATTCAGAATTCTCAGCTGGTACGGGAATTGGACCCACGCTGCTGGCCTTGTTCTGCATCACAAACCAGCTGTCTAGCCCACTGAGCTAAACCAGCCCTTAAGTGGTGTGGGAGTGAAAAGTAGAAAGGCTTAACAAACAGTGGTGTCATTTGAAGTGAGGGTGGGAGGGTGGGACAAAAGCAAGGGCCAACACAAAAGTAGGTCCTATTAGCATGCAACTCAGAGGTTTGACATAATGAGGTAAGAAGAAGCAAGATTCGACTTAAGGAGCGGGAGTGCGTTTACCAGGAGTGAGCAATAGAATGCTGAGACTGTGGCTTTGGAGGCACAAAAGCAAAATTGATGTATGGGGTTAGGGGCAACCCATGAATATGGATAGGGAACAGGCATGAAGGTAGGAGACGTAGGGGTAAATCTGTGTGGAATTGGGCCAAAATAGTGGGTGGGATGTGGAAGTATTTTTTTTTTTTTTTTGTAGATCCTTTTTTTTGCCAGTATGGAAAGGGGGTGGGGCATGAATCTCTCAGACCAGAAAATCAAACTCGAGAGGGCCAATTGAAATTATCGCAGAGTTCAAACGGACCCCATTTTTTGCTGTTCCAAGGTCCTTAACCTTCAAAGTGAAAATCACAAATTTATGGTGGAGATATAAACACTCCTGAAGGACAAAGGGTGTGATCAAACGGCCTTACTGCGCCTGACTGGGCAGCGACAAGGCTGTTAAATCTCACGAGCGACCTCTCGCGGGATTTGCAATGCTCGGGACCCCTCTCGAGATCTAACTAAATCTTGAGAGACGTTGCAAACTGGATCTCGTCCTCACTGGGCAGGATCCAGATTTACATATTTAAGTGAGTCTAAGACTCACTTAAATATGTCTGCACCGGAGTCTCCCAAGGCCCAGGATCAAATGACCACGCCTGGTAGACCTCGCCATTACTCCATTTAGTACTGATCCACACAAACGTGGACAGGCATAATAGCACCTGGGGGGTCCCCAGGTCATCAAAGACTCCCGGGTGGTTGAGATCTGAGTATGGTGAAACTCTGCATTCCCGCCACCCGGGCACCTTGGCACTGCCAGCCTGGCACCTTGGCACTGGGCCCTGGAAGTGCCCACCCTGGCACTGCCAGTGTGCACGGATGGCACTGGCAGGGTGACAGGCTGGCAGTGCCAAGTTGCCCGGGTGCCAGTTTGGGGCCCAGGGATGCCCTGCTTTTATGAAGTGAGGGGGCTCAAGGACCCCTGGCAGGTAGGTTGGGGTGTGGCCAAGAAATACCCCGCTTAGTGCACCCAAAATAGGATTCTGTTCTCTTTCCCCCCCCCCCCCCGCCCCCCCCGGTAAATCACACCGTCCATCCCGCCTGCGGTGGTTTTCCCTATGGCAGAGGTGGCTTGCTATCGACTGCCGGCGGGATCATCCGGTCCCGTTGAAGATGATGATTGCGATTTACATTCCTCGCCCATGCTGCCTTCGGAGAACCTTTGGAAGGGGTTGGCTTCGGTAGGACCATAACGTCCTGCCAGCTGGAAGGGCTGGGGAAATGTATTTTTGCCTCAAATACTGGAGGGATATAAAACCAATTATTTTGTATCTTGATTTCAAAGGAAAGTCTCACTGATTTCACTTAACCACTGAGGGTAATGTATGCAATAGAGGGTCTTGCCCATCCCCCAAGCTTATGTACGTCAAACTTGATAAACTGACTGTGTCACTGAAGCATGACTTCCCTTGAAGTGGGGCAGACTTTATGTCTGTGGTTTATGACCAACTGCCTATCCACACATGCATTTCTCAAAAGTTTTCCCACACAAATGGGGGAAATGTGACACCTTTGTGTTCCATTAGGTGTTATCTCAGTGGTTTCAATTTTCCAAATTGTTTTTAAGACCACACAAGGGAACATTGCAAGCTTGATGCTGAAATAGGGCTGCATCAAAGACATCCTGCGAGATAATGGCTGCCCTGATTAGATCATTGCTCACCATGTATTGCACAAATCTTCCTGCTATAATTAAATTTAGAGGCTTTATAGCTTGATTACCGAGGAACTTGCAGTGTTTGAATTTGCTGAGATTAAAAACCTTTTCCAAGGATTTAACTAACAACTGAACTCTATTTGTTGGGTAATTTGCAAGATAAAAGTGCATTTCAGCATTTTACAGGGCATTTCTCCTCTAAATTTCAATGGCATTCTTCAGGCAAAGTACCAGGTACTTTCTGATAGCCCCCAAGGTCACTTTGAAATTATGGTACAGAGTATAATCAACACTTTTGCAAGTTGATCATTGGATTAGACAAATTATATTAGCTTTTCTAATTCTGGTCTCTTTTCTACTTTTCCAATTATAATTGTCCCATCATTAATGTCCATTCTTTCAGTGCTCCAAGTCTGGAATTCCCTTTCTATACCTCTGAGTTTCTCTGCCTTACTTACTTTCTCTAAGGTACTCCATAACACCTACCTCCTTGACCAAACGTTTGGTCCAAATATTTCCTAATGTGGCTTGGTGTCATACTTGGTTTTATGATACTTCTGTCAAGCTCCTTGAAACATTTTGCTATGTTAAGGAGGCTGTGTAAATGTAGGTTGCTGCTGTTGAAAAACAGGATGCAATTTAACCTTAAGAGCTTGTAGTTATAAAATCGACTCTGAGATTTACGGTTCTTCACAATGGGTAAATGCAGGTTTAGATGTGAGACGATTGAGATTTTTACGATGACAAATGATCTGATTCATTCAGACTTGGACAGGATTTTGAGATTGAATTGCCTGAAGGTTTGGAGGTCTTGCAGGTAAAATCCATAGGCAGTGCATTAGAAACATCGAAAATAGGAGCAGGGGGTGGTCATTTGGCACTTTCAGCCTGCTCTGCCATTCATTATGATCACAGCTGATCATCCAACTCAATAGCCTAATCCCGTTTTCCCCCCATATCCTTTGATTCCCATCACCCTAAGTGCTATATCTAACTGCTTCTTGAAAACAATGTTTGGGCCTCAACTACTTCCTGTGGTAACAAATTCCACAGGCTCACACTCTCTGGGTGAAGAAATTTCTCCTCCTCTCTTTCCTAAATGGTCTACCCCATATCCTCAGATTGTGACTCCTGGTTCTGGACACACCAACCATCAGGAATATCCTTCCTGCATCTTCCCTGTCTAACCCTGTTAAAATTTATAGGTTTCTATGAGATCCCCCTCATTCTTCTGAACTCCAGCAAATACAATCCGACCCGATCCAATCTCTCCTCATATGTCAGTCTCATCATCCCAGGAATCAGTTTGGTAAAGCTTCGCTGTATTCCCTCTACAGCAAGAACATCCTTCCTCAGATAAGGAGACCAAAACTGCACATACTATTCCAGGTGTGACCTCCCCAAGGCCCTGTATAATTGCAGCAAGACATCCCTGCTCCGGTACTGAAATCCTCTCACTATGAAGAACATCATACCATTTGCCTTCTTTACCGCCTGCTGTACCTGCATGCTTACCTTCAGTGACTGGTGTACGAGGACACCCATGTCTCATTGCACATTTCCCTCTCCTAATTTATGACCATTCAGATAATAGTCTGCCTTCTCATTTTTGCTACCAAAGAGAATAACCTCCCATTTCTACAAATTGTACTGCACCTGCTACTCAACTCAATAATAATCTTTATTAGTGTCACAAGTCGACTTACATTAACACTGTAATGAAGTTTCTGTGAAGATTCCATAGTCACAACACTCCGTCACCTGTTCGGGTACTGTGATGAATGATATCTGTATATACATGTACCTTTAATGCGTAGGCCCCTTTAAGACCGGGTTTGGAACCCTGGGGGAACTCCACCTCCGGCTCCGCCCCCAGGAAGCTGTATATAATGTTACGTTCAGTAGGCAGCGTGCAGTGAGCACACTTCTCGGCAGCTGTCTGGTTCTCTGGTAATTAAAGCCGTTGTATTATCAAACTCCTCTCCTGAGTCGTAATTGAGGGTGAGGGTATCTCGGGTACGTGCAAGAGAATTCAGAATGTCCAATTCACCTAACAAGCATGTCTTTCAGGAGTTGTGGGAGGAAACCGAAGCACCCGGAGGAAACCCACTCCGACACGGGGAGAATGTGCAGATGCCGCACAGACAGTGACGCAAACCAGGAATCAAATCCGGGTCCCTGGTGCTGTGAAGCAACAGTGCTAACTACTGTGCTACCGTGCCACTCTATCTAAATCTCACTGAAGGATCTAGGCATCCTCCTCATAGTGCACCATTCGTGTCATCTGCAAATTTGGAGATATTACATTTTGTTCCCTCATCTAAATCATTAATATATATATATTGTGAATAGCTGGGGTTCTAGCACTGATCCCTGTGGTACCCCACTGGTCACTGCCTGCCAATTTGAAAAAGACCCATTAATTGCTACTCTTTGTTTCTTGTCTGTCAACCAGTTTTCTATCCACCTAAATATACTACCCCTAATCCCACACAGTAATCTCTTATGCAGGATTTTGTCAAACACCTTCTGAAAGTCCAGATATACCACGTCCACTGGCTCCCTCTCGTAACTCTACGAGTTACATCTTCGAAGAATTTCCCTTCATAAATCTGATCTTGCCACTGTTTTCTAAATGCTCAGTTATAAAATCTTTGATAATGGATTGTACAATTTTCCCCATGACCAACATAAGGCTTACTGGTCTATAATTCTCTGTTTTCTCTCGACCTCCCTTTTTAAATAGTGGAATTACATTCTGTTAAATTTGTGCTTTGGAATTTAAGTGCCAAGTCCACGGTGGGTGGGACGACACTGCCACAGAGCTCCAACCAAGTTTGCTTGATTGCCTTAAAGAGTTGGAGGTGAATTCTGAAGTGCTTTTCCTTAATGCATAGAATTTCTTCCCCCTTTTTACCCCCTCCAAGAGATAGCTCCGTTCTATTCTTGCTCAAGTTGGATAGACTATACGTGTCTAATATTTTCATGTCCTTTTCTGTATGTTCATAGGTATTATTCACACATTGTATTAATCTTGGGATATGAATGGCCTCCTGCAAACATCTCCCTCTCATGGTTTAGCCATAGAGTAATTGAATTTGAATACTTCCTGATATGTTAATCTGCAGATATTCACATTCCGAAGCAGCCAGCCCTTGTCGTCAATCTACTTTTCCCATTCCGCTCACAAATTTTTCTATCTAAGCACAACCTTCCTTTTTGTCTCTTTTGCCTCCCCACCCCTATTTCACCCCCAATAACCGCCCACACCGCTACCATTTCCATCCTCCCATACTTACACTCTTTTCATTCTCTCCTTTTTGCTCCCTGTCATGCATTTCTTGCTCTCTCCTGATTATGTGCTGAGGATCATATTTTCTAAAATTTGCGGATCGAGACACAAGCCAGATTCTGTTAGGCTCTGTGCTGATGAGTGAGTCAACAATCCAACAAGGAGCTGGATCAGTGCTGGTGTGCCTCAAGAATCTTAGTGGAATTATGATTGCCATTGGTAGTAAGCAAAGGGTGACACAAAGTTGGAGATATGGTGATGAAGAGGGAAAGTATTTGAGAGGCACCACAAAAAATAGGAAGCAACAAAAGAGATTTGGTGAGTGGGAGACCAGCAATAAAGTAAACGACTTTTTGATTGTGAAGAATGATACAGAACAATTAGTTTGCACAAAAGAATGCTCCGGTTCAGTCATCTAAAGCTGTGTTGATTCTGGTCCCATCTTCCAGTCAGGTGCATGAGGTGTCAGATAACACCAAATTCCCCAAGTATGTTGGCTCAATGAAACACAGGATTTTAGTTTGCTATTTCCACCGACTTTCATTGTACAAAGATTTCAATGCGATTGGAGTATTTCATACCTCATATAATGTTACATAAAACACACGTACAGATCTTCAGCATAATGTTGAGTGAAAAGTTGATGGTGCAGCATTTAGGCATTTGAGCTTTCACAGGAGAATTTGGAAGAATACAGACATATGGGCCGGGTTTGTCTGAAATCGCGGCCAAGTGTTGACGCCGGCGTCAAAACCTGCGCGAGTGACACCGGTGTCAACAGGCCTCCAGGCCCAGCCATTCTCCCCTTCCTAGGGGGCTAGAACGGCGCGGGAGTGCTGTGCGCTGCTCTGGTGCCGAAAGCCACGGCTGGCACGGGTCCGCGCATGCGCGTCACGGCCGTCTCTGCACCGTCCCCTGGGCAACATGGCGGAGCCCTAAAGGTGTCCGGCGGGGAGGAACATTGGCCCCCTCCCGGAATGAGCACGCCCGCCAATCGGTTGCTCCCAAACGCGGGCTTGGCCACCGTGGAGGGCCCCCCCCCCCCGGTGTCGGCTCCCGCAGCCAGAACGCCGAGTTCCTGCTGGGTTGGACCATACGCGAATGATGTCAGCGGTACTTGGCGGGCACTTGGTCCGTCGAGCGTGGAGAATCGCCGCGGGGGCCGCTTTCAACGGCCCCTGACCGCGCCGGCGCGATTGCCGCTGATTCTCCGGTCGCCGGAGAATCGGCAGCCCGGCGTTGGAGCGGTGTGGCAGGATTTGTGCGTTCCCCCAGCGATTCTCCAACCCATCGTGGGCTCAGCAAATCCCACCCATGATAAATGCAAAAGCATAATTTTCACAAACCTATTTTGTTCGATTTTCTATTCATTACAAATACGAGTCATAGAGGTCTATAGCACAAAAAAGGCCATCATATCTGCGCCAGTAAAATAAAAACAACCACCTAAGTATTCAATTCCCGTATTCCAGCACTTGACCCATAGCCTTGTAAACATTGGCTTCTTAAATGGTACGAGGGTCTCTGCCTCCATCATCCTTTCAGGCAATGAGATCCAGACTCTCACCACCCTCTGGGTGAAAAGGTTTTTCCTTCATAATTTTTTGTTAGTGTCACTAGTAGGCTTATATTAACACTGCAATGAAGTTACTATGAAAATCCCCTAGTTGCCACACTCCGGCGCCTGTTTGAGTACACTGAGGGGGAATTCAGAATGTACAATTCACCTAACAGCACGTCTTTCGGGACTTGTCGGAGGAAACCCGCACAGACACGGGCAGAATGTTCAAACTCCGTACAGACAGTGACCCAAGCCGGGAATCGAACCTGAGTCCCTTTTGCTATGAAGCAACAGTGCTAACCACTGTGCTTCCATGCTGCCCATTGAAATGAAAATGAAAATCGCTTATTGTCTCAAGTAGGCTTCAAATGAAGTTACTGTGAAAAGCCCCTAGTTGCCACATTCTGGCACCTGTTCGGGGAGGCTGGTACGGGAATTGAGCCTGCCTTGGTCTGCTTCCAAAGCCAGCGATTTAGCCCTGTGTTAAACCAGCCCCTGTCAAGTGCTACTGTGCCGCCCATTACATCCCCTCTAAACATCCTGCCTCTTACCATCAATCTATGCCCCCTGGTCATTGATCCCTCCACCAAGGGGAAAGGTTTCTTCCTGTCTACTCTATTCATGCCCCTCATAATTTTATACATCTCAATCATTTTTTCCCCCATAAATTTAGAGTACCCAATTCATTTTTTTCCCCCAATTAAGGGGCAATTTAGCGTGGCCAATCCACCTACCCTGCACATCTTTGGGTTGGGGGGGCGAAACCCATGCAAACACGGGGTGAATGTACACCGACAGTGACCCAGACCCGGGATCGAACCTGGGACCTCAGTGCCGTGAGGCATCAGGGCTATTCCACTGCGTCACCGTGCTGCCCATACATCTCAGTCATGACCCCCTCGATCTCCTCTGCTCCAAGGAAAACACCCCTGTCTATCCAATCTCTCTTCGTAGCTGAAGCTCCCCACCCAGGCAACATCCTGGTAATCTCCTTGGCACTGTTTCAAGTGCAATTACATCTCTCTTATAATTTGGATTCCAGAATTGCACACAATACTCTAGCTGTGGCCTAACTAACGTTTTATACAGTTCCAGCATAACCTCCCTGCTCTTAAAGTCTTTGCCTCGGCTAATAAAGGTAAGTATACCATATGCCTTCCTAACCACTGTATCCACCTGCTCTGCTACCTTACGGGACCGGTGTACATCTGCACCAAGATCCCTCTGATTCTCCGTGCTTCCCAGGGGCCTGCCATTCATCACCTTTGCCTTTTTTGTCCTGCCCAAGTGCATCATCTCACACTTATCTGGATTGAATTCCATTTGCTATTGCTCAACCCGTCTATAACCTGTAATCTAAGCCTATCCTCCTCATTATATACCACCCCACCAATTTTTGTATCATCCACGAATTTACTGATCAACCCTCCTATATTCATGACTAAATCTCATAGAATCTCATAGAATTTACAGTGCAGAAGGAGGGCATTCGGCCCATCGAGTCTGCACCAGCTCTTGGAAAGAGCACCCCACCCAAGGTCAACACCTCCACCCTATCCCATAACCCAGTAACCCCACCCAATACTAAGGCCAATTTTGGACACTAAGGGCAATTTATCATGGCCAATCCACCTAACCTGCACATCTTTGGACTGTGGGAGGAAACCGGAGCACCCGGAGGAAACCCACGCACACACTGGGAGGATGTGCAGACTCCACACAGACAGTGACTCAAGCCGGAATCGAACCTGGGACCCTGGAGCTGTGAAGCAATTGTACTATCCACAATGCTACCATGCTAAATCATTCATATAAACCACAATCAGCAAGGGCCCCACCACTGATCCCTGCGGGACCCCACTGGACATGAGCTTCCAGTCGGAAAAATATCCCTCGACCATCACCCTCTGCTTCCTGCCACTCAGCCAATTCTGGATCCAATTTGCCAAATTTCCCTGGCTATTTTCTCCCTTACCTCTCTCAGCAGTGAGGGATTTAATTTGATCCTGGAGATTTGACTACTTTTAAACCTGCCAGACCATTCAGAACCTCCTCTCTGTCTGTGTTAATCTCTTTAATTTTATCACAGTCCTTCTCCCTGATTTCTACACCCACACCATCCTGCTCACGAGTGAACATCAACACAGAGTATTCATTTAGAACCCTACTTATGTCCTCCAGCTCCACACACAATTGGCACTCTGGTCCTTAATGGGCCCCACTGTTTCCCTAGTTATCCTTTTACCCTTAATGTACTTGTAAAACAATTTAGGATTTTCCTTTATTTTACCTGCCAGTATTCTTTCATGTCCCTTTTTTGCTCTCCTAATTTCTTTTTTAAGTTCCCTTTTACAAATTCTATACGCATCTCGGGCTGCTGCTATTTTGTGCCTGCAATATGTGCCATAAGCCTCACTTTTGTTTCTCCTTATCCAATGTTGTATATCCCTCTATATCCAGGGTTCACTGGATTTGTTGGTCCCACCCGTTTTCTTGATTGAAACATGTTGGCCCTGTATTCTCCTTATTTCCTTCTTGAATGCGTCCCACTGTTCTGTCACAGATTTACCTAAAAGTGTCTGCTCCCAGTCCAAATCGTATCTGATTTTATTAAAATCGGCCTTCCCCCAGTTTAGAACTTTGATCTCAGGCCCATCCTTGTCCTTTTCCATAACAGTCTTGAATTGAATGGAGTTATGATCGTTGTCTGCAAAATGCTCCCCCACTGATACTTCAAACACTTGCCCAGCTTTGTTACCTAAAATTAAGCCCAGGGCCCTCTCTTGTAGGACCTTCCATGTACTGACTTTAAAAAGTTCTCCTGGATGCATTTTAAGAATTATGCTCCCTCTAAACATTTCACACTATGACTATCCCATTTAATGTTGGAGAAGTTGAAATCCCTTACTGTCACTACCCATTACTTTTACACTTCTCTGAAATTTGCCTACATATCTGCTCTTCTATTTCTCTCGGACTGTTGGGGAGCCTATAGAACACTGCCAGCAATGTGATTGCTCCTTTTTGGTTGTGGGACTATTTCTAAACTGGGCTATTATTGGGGGTGGATAGGGGGATAAAGGTGGTGGTTGCAGTTTTCATTTTGCTATTTCCAGACCTTCCTTTCATATTTTTTCTCTACTCACCTGCAAGCATCAATTCCTTACTGGAGTACAGCTCTTCTGCGGGCAGCAGCTCTCCAATACCTCCGCCAAACAACCGTGCCTGGTGTGTCGGCTGAAATGGGTAATATCTCTAGGTTATTCAGCAAGGAAAGGGAGGTGAAGTCCTTCTAACTGAACATGATCCTGTCCTCTCCCAGAGTCCCCACACATTCACATTTCAAAAGAAGTTTCTTGACAATGATCAAGAGTTGGAAAACTGCCTTGATTTTTCCATTCCTTTGTCAGCCAATTTTGAACGGAAGGATGTGATGGGAAATTCTTTTTATAGCTCATATGATGGTATACATTTGCCTCCTGAGTCACTGGGGAAGAACGCTTTCAACTTTATTTAAAATTTACTTTTACATCTTCCTTTTAGTACTGCTGTCATCATGCATCATTCCCTGGATGATGGGACGGGAAAGCAATTAATTATGCTGTTATTTCCACTGTGACGGAGTGTGCAGCAGATGCAGGACTGGTTGCTCGGGCACAGGCCTGCCTGGATACTGGCCTCATTTTTACTTCTGCACAGCAACATTGAAACCTTCATTATAAATGTTTTTTGGGAAGAACATGTATTTGATGTGTATCTGTGCGTGATGCTTCCTGGAAGGATGGAAGTTCTCAGTTTGCCGTTTTTCTTTCCAAAGTCGATGGTTGTTATGTACTCCTGAGCCTGAGGCAACATTCCTAATCTGAATATATTTGCTCATCTCAAATACATAGATATGTTATGCTTTCTCGCAGGTGCCTTTTCTCAGCAACAGCTGCAGCCACCTCGACCATTTATAGCACCAAATCAAAATCGCACACCGTTGCTGCTGGTATCTCGGCAGCAGACAGGTCCAGAAGATCAGAAAGATGAAAATGTACCCAACTCCTTCACTAAGTACTACAGTGTCTTGTGGTGTAAAGCATCAAAGAAGAAACACAAGAAATGGGAGGGAGATGCAATCTTGATGGTCAGAAAGTCATCTGTGATTCTCAAGGATGTAGAGGGCAAAGATATTGGAAAAGGTAAGCAGTTACATTATTGTTAAAGTTTATTTTTTACGTATTTCATTCAATGTGTGTTAGGATGTCATACTGCCAAACACTTTCAGAAAATCATGTTTAAAATTTTTATTTCATGGGGAAATGCTTAGGAAATCAGAAGCACAAAGGGACTTGGGAGTCCTTGTTCAAGATTCTCTTAAGGTTAACGTGCAGGTTCAGTCGGCAGTTACGAAGGCAAACGCAATGTTTGAGGACTAGAATACAACAGCAGGGATGTACCTCTGAGGCTGTACAAGGCTCTGGTCTGACCCCATTTGGAGTATTGTGAGCAGTTTTGGGCCCCTTATCTAAGGAAGGATGTGCTGTCCTTGGAAAGGGTCCAGAGGAGGTTCCCAAGGATGATCCCTGGAATGAAGAGCTTGTCATATGAGGAGCGGTTGAGGACTCTGGGTCTGTACATGTTGGAGGTTAAAAGGATGAGGGGGGATATTATTGAAACTTACAAGATTCTGCGAGGCCTGGATAGAGTGAACGTGGAGAGGATGTTTCCATTTGTAGGAAAAACTAGAAGCAGAGGACACCACCTCAGACTAAAGGGCCGATCCTTTAAAACAGAGATGATGAGGAATTTCTTCAACCAGAGGATGGTGAATCTGTGGAACTCTTTGCTGCAGAAGGCTGTGGAGGCCAATTCACTGAGTGTCTTTAAAACAGAGATAGATAGGTTCTTGATTAATAAAAGGATCAGGGGTTATGGGGAGAAGGCAGGAGAATGGGGATGAGAAAAATATCAGCCATGATTGAATGGCAGAGCAGACTCGATGGGCCGTGTGGCCTAATTCTGCTCCTATGCCTTATGGTCTTATGTTTCCCCAAATTAGAAGACTGGAAAAATCCAACAAAATGATATCACAGTAAAGAATATTAGAAACAATAAAATGGTTCAGGTGACATGAGATACTTCCCTTTATTGGCCAAGACATAAGAGTGCAAGAGCAGGGAGGTTATGCTAGCATTGTATAAAATTGTTAGATAGACTGCATCTAGAGTACTGCGTACAGTTCCGGTCAATGAATTACAGGAAGGGTATTATCACAGTAGAGAGGAGATTTAGAACCATAGAATTCCTACAGTGCAGAAGGAGGCCATTTGGCCCATTGTGTACCTTGTGTTGCCTTATTTTGTATTTTCTTTTATTTCTTTTCCTTTTCATGTACTTAATGATCTGTTGAGCTGCTCGCAGATAAATACTTTTCATTGTACCTTGGTACACGTGACGATAAACAAAATCCAATCCATTAAGTTTGCACCGACCCTCTGAAAGAGGAAACTTATGAAGATGCTTTGACAAAGGGTCATCTGGACTCGAAACGTTAGCTCTTTTCTCTCCCTACAGATGCTGCTCGACCTGCTGAGATTTTCGAGCATTTTCACTTTTGGTTTCAGATTCTAGCATCCGCAATAATTTACTTTTATGAAGATGTTGCCAGGAATGGAAAATCTTCGCTAAGAATAAAGATTGGATAGGCTGGGATTGTTTTCTTTGAAACACAGGAGGCTGAGGGAAGAGTTAATTGAACTGAATAAAATTTATGAGGGGATAGAATGAATAGGGAGGACCTATTTCTGTTAGCAAAAAGGTCATTAATCGGGGGGCTTGAAGTGATTAGTAAGAGGATCAGAGAAATTGAGTATATTTTTTGAGTATACCTTTTCATTAGAGGGTGGTTAGAGTTTGGAATTCACTGCCTGTACAGTATTAGAAGCAGAAACCCTCTTCACATTTAAAAAATACTTGAATGTACATTTGAGGTGCTGTACCTTACATCACTATTGACCAGCAGCTGGAAGGTGGGATGAGGCTCGATAACTCATTTGTAGCCAGCATGGGTACGATGGATCTAATGGCCTCTTACTGTGCCGTACATTATTCCATATTTCTGTAGAATGTTTAGGATTAACCTGAGTCAGTCGGTAAAGGCATTCAATTTAAAAAAAAAAAAAAAAAAAAATTAACTATTAGGTCATGGCCCTTGGAGTAAAAGACACCTAACGAGATGAGAATTTACTGATTGTGACACTGATTTTAAATTTGAAACGCTTGTAAATGGAAGAATGGACAGGTAATAAGTGCTGCAATTTTAATAAGAGAATAAGAAACTTCCACTTTTAATACAGTAAGAATACTGGAAGGAGGAAGAGTCTGTAGGATGGATTGTTTGGCGTATAGCAGGAACAAGAAGTGAAAGTTTATTTTTTTTTAAAGTTACTATTTCAATATCAATAAAGATTGGGCATTCCTGCCGTCTGAATCTTGTGGTTCCCCCTGTCGTGAGTTATTTTAATTTGTGAATTCTGGTAAAGGAATCAGAAAAGACTTGCTTTGATGGAACTGAATAGGTTCTTCGTCAGGAGTTCTATTGGCACTATAATCTAGTGTCAGACAATCAAATTGTGTTTTGGTATTTATTTTATCAAGATAAATTGCTGTCTTATTGAAAACCTGTGGTGAGACATTCAAGTGCCGTTGTATGGTCAGATACCTTATTTATACTTTGAGCCCTATGCAGATTACATTCCTTTCAGGTCAGAATGACCCAGACTGAACAGAATTAGTACAAAGAGCTACTTGGGGCTAGTTGATTAGTTTGGTGGAATTAATGGCGATGCCATTGGTTCATCTGCTGAGTTTCGATTTCCAGAGAAAATGAATAGGAGATTTGTGACAGGCGCCTGAACTGGCTGCATTTCTCCAGCCTCGCCGCTCCATACAAATCAAAGATCAAGTACTGGCATGTTCAGTGGAGCAGAAAGGAGGCAGTTACCTTTCTGGACAAAGAAATAGCTCTAGCTCTATTTCAATTTAGCCCTCTCCCATTGCCTGCCACGACCACTGACGAATCACAGATTGAGCTCCTGTCATTCATTTCTATTTGCAACCTTGCCAGAAAGGCAATCAATTAACAAGCTCACTCATTACTTTTAATAGTCTGATATGTTTTGGTGTAGTTATGAATTTTATTACTTAGTCTTAAAAACAAATTTAGCTGGCTATCTAAGACTATTCAATCACTTCAGTCTTAATGATTAAATTAAAAAAAATACTTTCAAATGCACATCATAGGTGCCACTAGGTCCAAGATAAAACTGTCCAAATATTCAAGTGTCAAAGATTACGAAAATATTTTCATTGTTCCTGTTTTCATTCTCAGGTTCTGTGCAAGTTGTAAATTTGATTCATTTTGAGCCCATAAGGCCGTAAGAAATAGAAACCGAAGTAGGCTGTTCGACCCCTTGAGCCTGCTCCGCCATTTGATAGAACCAAGGCTGATCTGACATTCCTCATGCCCATTTTCCTGCTCTTGCCCCCATAACCATAAGACCTTAAGACATAGGAGCAGAATTAGGCCACTCGGCCCATCGAGTCTGCTCCGCCATTCAATCATGGCTGATATTTTCTCATCCCCATTCTCCTGCCTTCTCCCCATAACCCCTTATTAATCATGAACCTAACTTTTTTTTAATAAATGTTTTTTATTGGGTTTTTGAACAAAGTATATTTACCGTTATGTACACCGGATAAGAGATATATAAATGTGTATATATATGTACACGTATATAGAAGAGAAGGGCACACCCAAACATACCAAAGAAAAGAAACTAGTAAATAGTTAAAAAAAATACAATAAAAAATAAAATAGAATAACTGATAGGGTATTGTGCACCAGCTCAACAGCAGCAACTCTGTACACCTGACAAAATTATTTACAACACATAAGTAGGCGACTGTTTGCAGGGGGGAGGGAGGGGTGGGTGGAGACTGGGGAGGTAAATATACATTTGGGTGCCAGAGAAACTATTACAGTGGCCAATACTCAAATGGGTTTGGTGTTGGTGTTGTCGCTTGCTTCTCCCGGACGGATCTCACCTCCGCTTCTGCTGTTCCTCCCGTCTTTTGTCTTTATTCTCCTCGTTCCCTGCTCCTGGAGATGCCATGTTCGTTATTGTATCCAGTGCCTTCCTTCCGGCTCTCATTTCCCTGCTTCCCCCCCCCACCTCCCTGGTTCTCCTCTCTTGTTCCCTGTCTCTCTCTCTCTCTCTCTCTCTCTCCCCCCCCCCCCCCCCCCCCCCCCCCCCCGGGAGCTGTAAAGAGGTATTCTCTTTCTTGGTATGTGACCCAGAGTTTCGCTGGGTACAGCATACCAAAATGCACGTTGAAAAAAAATGAAATGAAAATCGCTTATTGTCACGAGTAGGCTTCAATTAAGTTACTGTGAAAAGCCCCTAGTCGCCACATTCCGGCGCCTGTTCGGGGAAGCTGGTACGTTGCTCTTGTGAAGAGCTGCTTTCGCTCTATTGAACTCTGACCGTCTCCTGGTTAGGTCTGCCCCAATGTCCTCGTAAATTCTGATGGCGTTTCCTTCCCATTTGCAGGTTCTGTTTTTCCTGGCCCAGCGCAGGATTGTTTCCCTATCTTGGCACTGGTGCAGTTTAGCTATAACTGCTCCTGGGTGGTCCCCTGCCATGGGCTTCGAGCGCAGCGACCGGTATGCTCTGTCCATTTCTGGTGGGTTGGGAAAGGTTTTCCTTCCCACTAAGGTGCTCCAGTTTCCTCCCACAGTCCAAAGATGTGCAGATTAGGTGGATTGGCCATGATAAATTGCCCTTAGTGTCCAAAATTGCCCTTAGTGTTGGGTGGGGTTACTGGGTTATGGGGATAGGGTGGCGGTGTTGACCTTGCGTAGGGTGCTCTTTCCAACAGCCGGTGCAGACTCGATGAGCCGAATGGCCTCCTTCTGCACTGTAAATTCTATGATGATAATCTATGATGATACTCTCGGCCACCTATGTCGTGAGGTTTCTACCTCGATCCCCTTTGGTAGGCCCACTATCCTGACATTTTGCCTCCTTGAGCGGTTTTCCTGGTGGTCCACTCTGCCCTTCAGGTTCCCCTGTGTTGTGTCCAGTCTCGCCACCTCCCTCTCCAGGGCCGTGATCCGTTCGCTCATGTCAGCCGCTGCTTTCTCCAGCTCCTTAATGGTCGCCTCTTGGGCTTCCAGTTTCTCCCCTTGGGCGTACAATTTCTCCTCTGCTCTGCCCAGGGCATGCTGCACCTCCATCAGGGCCTTGCCCATTGCTGCCTGCACTGCGGCCTCTTATGTCTGCCCTAGCCTCTGCCTTGTTTACCTGCTGATGTTCCCTCAGCGCATCGGCAAAGGCTGCCTTCCAGTTCCAGCTCCCCCCTGGCCCCGGGGGAGAATGCACCTGTCTGCCCAGCTCTTTTTGATGCGGCGATACTTCCGTTCTGCCGCTTCGTCTGATTAGCTCGTCTGAACTGGCTGGCCCATTGCCCCATCTGCCTTTGGTGCCCCTTCTCCCTCTGCTTTGGACCCGTCTGGCTTTTTTTTTTCCCCCCCTTCCCTTTCTTTTCCCCCCCCCTCTTTTTTTTTTTTTTTTGTTTCTTCCCTTTTTCTTCTCCCCTCCCTTCTCTCCTTTACCACTTTATTTTTCCTCTTTTACAAAATTCTTCTCAGGTGAACTTGTTTTGGGTGAGAAAAAAATGTGCAAAATGAATTTCTCTCTCCTCCCCCCCCCTCTCTTTCAGAGTTTTCTTCTCAGAGTTTTGTTTTTGCAAAATATCTTTTTTCCTTCCTTTTCCCTCACTCACCCAGGGTCGAGAGAGAGAGAGGCTTCTGGTCGGGAGTCCCTCTTTGTTCCTGCCTCGTGGTGGTTGCCGCCGGTGGGGCGGGAGGTCGGTCGGACCCCGCTGCTGTCCCCACTCTGTCTTAAAGACACTCAGTGAATTGACCTCCACAGCCTTCTGCGGCAAAGATTTCCACAGATTCACCATCCTCTGGCTGAAGAAATTCCTCCTCATCTCTGTTTTAAAGGATCGTCCCTTAAGTCTGAGATGGTGTCCTCTGCTCCTAGTTTTTCCTACAACTGAAAACATCCTCTCCACGTCCACTCTATCGCGGCCTCGCAGTATCTTGTAAGTTTCAGTAAGGTACCTCTCATCCTTCTAAACTCCAACGAGTACAGACCCAGAGTCCTCAAACGTTCCTCATACGACAAGTTCTTCATTCCAGGGATCATTCTTGTGAACCTCCTCTGGGGGGAACCTTTGATTCCTTTACTGATCAAGAATCTGTCCACCTCAGCCTTATATTTACACAGTAAGAAGTCTACTTCTTACATAAAGCTTACGGTTAAAGTTTTGTAAAAATGAAAGATAGGGATCGGTAAGGTATGATGTGAGCAGATTAAAGACAAATGAAGGTGACACTATAATGTTAAATTAATATCGTGTATCAATTTTCACTGCAACGAAATTGGATAAAACACCAGTGGTACAAAGGAACCTAAGAACAAGTTACCCCGGAAGATTCAGAGAATTACCACAGAAATTTGGGGTCATTGTACATAAATACATTTTTGAATCGTTTGAAGTCATACTTTACTTAATGTGGGGGGGAAATTTCCATCAAAACAAGTCGTGCTCGGTACGAACCATTCACTAGAGCGTGTGCTTATCAGAGGTTTATTAAGAGTTTTTTGAGGAAATTTTAACCAGAATGGATAGGATGGAGCATGGGCTCAAGTAGGGTGCTCATTTGAAGGGCCACTGCAGACTGGATAGGCCGAATGGCCTCCTTCTGCACTGTAGGCATTCTATGGTTGGGGGGGAACCGGTATATGTGTTGTATTTGGACTTCCAGAAGGCGTTTGACAAGGTATCTCACAAAAGGTTAAGTCATAAGATAAAATCCATGTGTTGGTAGTATATTGGCATTGATGGAGAATTGGCTAATGGGCAGGAAACAGAGAGTGGGGATAGGGGTTCTTTTTCAAGTTGGTGACCTGTAACCAGTGGGGTTCCACAGAGATCATTAGCCTTCCTGATTACCTGTTGCACCTCTGTGCTAGCTTTCTGTGTTTCGTGCACAAGTACCCCCCCCCCCCCCCCACCCTCCCCAAGTACCTTTGTATTGCAACTTTCTGTGGTTTTCTTCCATTTAAATAATAATCTGTTCTTTTATCTCCCTTCTAAAATGGACAAATCTACGTTATACTCCACTTGCCAATATTTTGCCCATTTACTTAACCTGTCAGTGTGTCTTTGCAAACTGTTGGTATCTCTCCTGCAACTTGCCTTTCCCCCTATTTTTGTCATCTGAATGTTTGCCTACAGTACATTTGCTTCCTTCCTCCAAGTCATCAATATGAATTGTAAACAGTTGCGGTCCCAACATTGATCTCTGTGGAACCCCACTGGTTACAGGTCGCCAACTTGAAAAAGAACCCCATCCTCACTCTCTGTTTCCTGCCCATTAGCCAATTCTCTATCAATGCCGATATACTACCAACACATGCCGATATACTACCAACACATGGATTTTTTCAAACCTGCTTCACCAATCCATTGAGGTCATGGCTGATCTTCTACCTCAATTCCATCTTCCCACACTAATCACAATCCCATGATTTACTTAATGATTTACTAACTCCCTTTGTCGCCACAAAATCTGTAGATATTTGGCTTGAATATAATGAACATCTACAATTTGCTGCAGTAGAGATTCCAAAGGTTCCCAGCCATTTGAACAAATATCCTCACTACAGTTCTAAATGACTAACATTTTATTTTGAGACTGAACCCCAAATCTGAACACTCGCACAATGAAATACAACCTTCCATCATTTACCCTGTCATTAAGTCCCTTAAGAAATTTCACCGCTCTTTTGAAATTCGAGGGGCATATATAGCATAGTCTACTCAATCTCTTCTCCTAGGACAGTCCCCTCATTGGAGAAATTAGTTCAATGCATCTTTGTTGCATTCCCTCTAAGGCAAGTTTCTCCCCCTACAGTAAGGAGACATAAACTGCATGTGGTATTCGAGGTATGTTCTCACCAACGCCTAATATAATGGCAGTATGCCTTCTTCACACGTACTCCAATCTCTTTGTAATAAAGGCTAATATATCCTTTGTTTTCCTAATTGCTTACTACACCTTCCTGTTAAATTTCTGTGATTCATATACAAGGGCACCCGGAAACCTCTGAATCCCATTCCCTCACCACCTAAATTCTTTTTTTGCTTTTTTATTTTTCCTATCAAAGTGAATAATCTTACAATTCATCGAACTATATTCCATCTAATATTTTTGCCAATTCACACGGGGTGACTATAACAGTCCCCTGCCGTAATAATGGGGAAAACAGAGATGGCGGAGGCACTGAATCAATATTTTGCCTCTGGCTTCACGGTTGAGGATAATATTTTTCCAAGGACTGCAGTTAATGCAGAGGAACTTAGTGCAATAGCCATCACTAGGGAGAAGATATTGAATAAACAAATGGAACTAAAGGCAGATAAGTCTTCGGGACCTGATGGCCTGTGCCCTAGGGTATTAAAGGAGGTGGCAGAATAAATAGTGGATGCATTGGTTATGATATGTCAAAATTCCCTGGATTCTGGAAAGGTCCCGGTGGATTAGAAGCGCGTGAATGTAACTCCCTTATTCAAAAAGGGAGAGAAGCAAAAAGTAGGAAACAGTAAACCGGTTAGCTTGCCCTCTGTGGTGGGCAAGTTGCTGGAATCAGTCGTTAAGGAGGAAATGACTGAACATTTGGAAAGACAAAGCTCAATCCACCATTGTGAGCATGGTTTTATGAAGTGTATGTCATGCTTGACAAACATGCTTAGTTATTTGAGGACATAACCAGCAAGGTAGATAATGGAGACCTGTGGATGTGGTATATCTACACTTCCAGAAGGCGTTTGATAACGTGCCGCATAAAAGATAGACCCAGAAGGTGAGATTGCAGGGGGTTGGGGATAGAATATTAGATTGGATTGAGGATTGGCTGACTGACAGAAAGCAGAGGGTTGGGTTAAATGGGTCATTCTCTGGTTGGTGAACTGTCACTAGTGGGGTGCCGCAGGGTTCAGTAATCGAACCTCAATTGTTTACAATCTATATAAATGATCTGCAAGCAGGCACAGAGTATAACATATCAAAATTTGCGGATGATACTAAAATAGGTGGGACAGCAGGTCAGCACGGTATCACAGTGTTTAGCGCCGCTGCCTCACGGCGCCGAGGATCCTGGTTCGATCCTGGCCCGAGTGTCTGTGTGGCGTTTGCACATTCTCCCCGTGTCTGCATGGGTCTTACCCCCACAACCACAAAAAGATGTGCAGGTTAGGTGGATTGACCATGCTAAATTTCCCCTTAATTGAAAAAAGAATTGGATACAGACGGATTTAGATAGGCTAGGAGATTGGGCAAAAACTCGGCAGATGGAGTTTAATGTTATCAGTTTTGGCCGAAAATGTAGTCAGGCAAATTATTATCTAAATGGAAAGCAGATTCAAAATGCGTCTGGGCAGAGGGATCTGAGTGCCTTTGTTCATGAATCGCAGTAAGTCTGTATGCAGGTACAAAATGTGATGAGAAAGGCAAATGGAATGGTAGCTTTTATTGTAAAAGGACTGGAGTATAAAAGTAGAGAAGTATTGTTGCAATTGTATAGGGTGTTGGTGAGACCACATCTGGGGTATTGTCTGGCTCCTTATTTGAGGAAGGATGTGGTGGCATTGGAAGCAGTTCAGAGGCGGTTCACCAGATTGATTCCAGGGATGAAGGGGTTGATGTATGAGGAGAGATTAAACTGTTTGGGCTTCTACTCACTGGAGTTTAGAAGGATGAGCGGGTATCTGATCGAGGTATATAAAATACTAAAAGGGATTGATAAAGTAACTGTAGACCAAATGTTTTCCCTTGTGGGGCAATCTAGAACAAGAGGGCACAGATACCGGTTAAGAGGCAGTAGATTTAAAACTGAGATGAGGAGGCACTGCTTCACGCAGAGGGTGGTAAATGTGTGGAACTCGCTGCCCCATAGTGCGGTGGAATCTGAGTTATTAAATGGCTTCAGGAGGGAGATAGATATGTTTCTGATGAAAAAATGGGTTAAGCAGTTATGGGGAACAGGTAGGAAGATGGCTTTGAGACCAGGGAGAGGTGAGCCATGATCTGAATTGAATGGCAGAGCAGGCTCAAAGGGCTGAATTGCCTACTTCTGCTCCTAATTCCTATGTTCCTGCTAGCATATTTGAGGGGGGGGGGGGGCTCCTGAATAAAAAGGGTGGCCTGCCTCTGCCTTCCTATCCATCCCTGACTGTCTCCTAATTAAAGGCTGGTTTAATTACCTCAGCCACTCTAAAACATATGGCAGGGTAAGGCAGACAGCCAGGCAGCTTTCACTGCTGCTGGCAGGCAGGAAAAACGGCATAGCTCTTTTGGTGGGGATGGTCCCCTGTGCGCATCGGAGGCAACACCCCCCCCCCCCCCCCCCCCTCAAAGTTTGTACCCCAACTTTAAGCCACCTGGCCTCTCAAGCATGGCACCCCCACTTTCCTCCCTTCCTCGCTCGAGGCTGCAAAGCAGGCTCATCCACAGTCATCAGAATTACTTGAAGTCTAACATCCAAGACATTTCTTCTCTGCGGATTGCTTGCAGTTCAAGCAGTTGGCCACTAGTTTATCCTGGTGCTGCAGGAACTACAGAGCTGCCGGCTGCTCTTTCGGAAGGGCATTCCTCCCCGATGAGGGCAGAGGGTCCACACTACGCCAATTAAAGCTGTATTATCACTATGGGCAGCTGGGATTCTGGTTGGTATGGCTTCAGGGGCAGTTAATCTGCTCCCCTGTAAATTATACCCCAACATGTGTAAATCCTTTGTAGTTTTTTTGCATCCTCCTTACAATTTACTTATTGTTATTATTTACTTATCCATCTTTGTCTCCTTTGGTACTGTCAGCAGTTTTTGGCTCTCTCAATTTGCTGCATTTTCTAATGTCTAAACTTCTTTTAGCTTACTACTGCCTATGACTTTGACTTTGTTGACTACAATTTCCTAACTCTCAAATGGAACCCTTGGCTTTTTATGAAATATCAGTTTTGTATTGTTTCAGATACTTCGTTATTGCTTGTTGGTTTGCTCGTTAACAGCTCAGCCCAGTTTACTCTGGCCAATTTAGTTCTTATCTCTTTTTAATTTGCCTAATGTAAATGAAGAAACAGAAATCGAGCCATTACATTGCTAAGTGTTTACTATAATTCTCCAGATAGTACAAAGGGGACCAAGGAGCAAACTTTTAGGCAAGTTCAAATATAAAACCAATTGAGCAGTGGGGAACTTCAGTTGACCTATTATAGACTGGAAGGGCGGGGTGTGGGGTGGGGAGGGGGGTGATGGAGGGAGTGAAAATGAGCAGAAGGCAAACAATTCCTAAAATATGTACAGAACTTCCTCAATCAATATTGCGAGTCGAGTGAGGAAGGAAGCAGTGCAGGGTCTCGTTCAGTGATATGAATTGAGGAAAGTGGAGTGTGTTGCAGTGGGAGAACATATGGGTAATAGTGAGTGCCATTAAGAAGTGCTTAATAGTGGCACAAATATTTAATATTAATATTTTATATTTAATATTTTAAAAATATTTTTATTTGTACATTTTTATTGAACATTTTAAAATTTATATACAAATACAAAAACATAACACAAAACCAAGAACAGTCTCCCAAACCTCTTAACCCTGCCCCCCCAACAGCTGACCATGACCAGCTCTTTAAAATACATAACAAACGGTTGCCATCTTATATAGAACCTCCCAATCGACTCCCTCAGCGTGTATTTAACTTTCTGTAAACACAAAAATGACAGGAGGTCCCCCAGCCATGCTGAGGCACTGGCTGGAGAATCTGACCTCCACTCCAGCAGAACCCACCTATAAACAATCAGCGAGGCGAAGGATAAAACATCTGCCCCCTCTCCCGCCTGCAACTCCGGAGCTCCAACACCCTGAATATGGCCTTGAGGTGACCCGGCTCCAGTTCCCTGCCTAAGATCACTGACATGGTGCTGAAGAAAGAGCCCCAAATGTTTGCCAGCTGAGGACATGCGCAAAACATGTACGTGATTCGCTGGGACCCTCCCACACCGCTCTTCTATTCCGGACTTGCAAGTACCTGAATGCCTCCAACTGCGCGAGCCTGTACTTCTCCACTAATTCCTCCAAACTTGCAAACCGCCCCTGCAGGAACAAATCCCCCATTATTGCCACTCCATTATCATCCCATCTCCTAAACCTGGTGTCCACCTCAGCCTGCTCAACCATATGGTTGTTTCTGATCAGTGTCATCCTCAACCCTCTCTCCGCTTTACAGTGCTGCCCTATTTCCTCCATATTTTTAACGTAGCCACGACCACCGGGTTCCCCGAAAACCTCCTTGGGGAGAGCGGGGCCGTCGCCAGTGCCCGCAATCACATCCCCTCACACGACCTGGCCTCCATCTTTACCCAAACTGACTCCTGATCTCTTCTCCCCCCCCCCCCCCCCCCCCCCCCCCCCCCCCCCACCACCACCACCACCACCACCACCACCACCACCACCACCACCAACTCAACACCTTCTCTGCATTCACTAGCCAATAGAAGTAAAGCAGGTTCGGCAGTCCCAACCCCCCTGACTGCTGGTCCCTCTGCAGGATCACTCTTCGGATCCTTGCTGCCTTCCCTGCCAATACAAACGACACAATCATGCTTTCTACCCCTACAAAGAAAGCCGTTGGTAGAAACACTGGCAGGCATTGAAACAGGAACAAGAACTGTGACAAGATGACAGTGGGCGAATATCCCGTCTCTCTACGTCTGCCTTCACCCTACTCACCAACCGTGTAAAATTTAGCTTCCAAAGCTGCGCCCAATCTCTTGCCAACTGTACCTCATTGTACCTGAAATGCGAGTTAATCAGCCTGAACACTAACACCACCAAATTAGTTCCCCTCCCCGGTGGGGTGACTGGAAAACAATCACCTTTGACCCAATTCAGTTTATACCCGAGAAAGCTCCAAACCGCTTTAGTATCCCCATTATGTCGCCCATCGTCGGGACCGGATTTCTGACGTACATGAACAGGTCGTCGGCATACAGAGACACCCTGACATCTGATGCTCCCTACTCCCCATTATCCCCCTCCAATTATCCAAGCTCCTCAAGGGGATGGCCAAAGGCTCCAACACCAGGTCAAAGCCCCACAGGTTTATTTGGAATCATTAGCTTTCGGAGTGCATCTCCTTCATCAGGTGAGTGAAGAGGTGGGTTCCACGAACACATATTGACAAAGTCAATGATGTAAGATGATACTTGAATGCGAGTTTTTGCAGGTAATTAAGTCTTTCCAGGCCCAGACAGTACAACTGGAGAGAGGGATAATCACAGGTTAAAGAGGTATGAATTGTCCTAAGCCGGGACAGTTCGTAGGATTTCGCAAGCCCAGGCCAAATGGTGGGGGTTAATGAAGTGAGACATGAATCCAAGGTCCCGGTTGAGGTGGTACTCATGCGTATGCAACTTGGCTATCAGTTTCTGCTCGGCGATTCTGAAGGCCGCCTTGGAGAATACTTACCCGAAGATCAGAGGCTGAATGCCCTTGATTGCTGAAGTGTTCCCCGACTGGAAGGGAACATTCTTGCCCGGTGATTGTTCGTTCATCCATTGTCGCAGCATCTGCATGGCCTCGCCATGTACCACGCTTCAGGACATCCTTTGCTGCATTTGTGGGGGGTGGGGTAGACACTGTTGGCCGAGTCCCAGGTGTATGCACCACATATCTGGTGGGTGGTGTTCTCATGTGTAATTGTGGTTGTTTACATCATATGGGGAACACTTCAACAGTAGTGTCTGCTGGAATGCAGTAGCAGCGACTGTCTGCGGGCAATGTAGGAAGAAGCCAAAAGACCTCCACCAATCTGCAAAGGTAAGTTACAAACTCTCTCCTGGCATCAGTTCTGCCTGCCACCCCTCATATTCCCAACCCCCACAAATCACTGGCTGACACCTGGCACCCTCCCCACATCCGATCTTTGTGCTTGTTTGCCATAACCCCCTGGCACCCACCAGTATAACCCCTTTATGGCCAGGTGTAGTGCCCACACATGCCATCTGCTATAGAACCCCCCAATCCATCCAGCGTGTGGCTCACAAAGCCCTCTCTTCGTCCCTATAAGAGAAGATAGCCCATAATAAGCGGGAAAGGGCGACGACTGGGGGCAGAGTACCAGATAGCCGGGTCCTCACTGCCTATGAGGTACCGGCCCGGGAGATCGCGAGGTTGTCCCAGGAGAGAGCAGTCACCGACAGCGAGGTTGGTCTGCTCTGCAGAGGAGAGAATCCACTGCCCCTTCACGCAAATGACCTGCTTAAGTGAATTGTTCATGTCAGACAAAATGATCCTTCCCTCTCACTGACCACATGCCCATTGTCTCGCAGGATCTCCATCTGACAAGGCTGGGCCATCCGGAGTCGTCCCCCGCCACCCAAGAAACCACGTCGGAGGAGAGCTCCGAGGAGACACCATCGATGCGCCACAGCTATCTGCCCCACCTTTCTACAGTGCAGAGACACACACCTCAGTGGGTGACATTAGTGCATAGGCTTGTGGGGCACCAACTGGTGAGCACACAGTTGCTGATGCATATCAGGTGGAGGCAGGAACGTCCAAGGGAGTCCGCTGTGGGAGGTTTGCTAGATCCAGGACTCAGCTGGTTCCCAGTCAGATGCCAAACTTCTGGACAAGGTTATCCCAGTGCAGATGCTAGGACACAGACATTCCAGCAAGTACATCGCCAATTGGAGGAGTCCCAAAGGCTACGGTAGCAGGAGATGATGCCGACAATGCGTGGCACTGAGGCCAACACTGTTAGGGTGGCGACCGCAGTGGATAGCCTGCAGCACGAGGTCAGCGTCTTGAATGGTGGTGTCCAAGGCATGGCTCAGACTGTGACGACCACAGCTGAGAGGCCTTGACCTCATGTCCCAGTTGCTGAGGGGCATGTCCCATACACAGATGGGCATTGCTGGGGCACTGCAGATCGTGTGCCAATCACTGAGAATCATCACTGAGGGCGTTGATGGTGTCAATGGGGCTCTGTCAGGACTGGTAGAGCCAGATGACTAAGAGGCCTCTGGGTCAGTCCAGCTGCCCCTCCATCCCATGGAGACCCCCAGGGAGCGATGGACGCCATCAGGGAGGAGGAAGCGTTGGAGGTCAATGCGGGCCCTGCCATCAGGGAGATGTTGGCGGTCTCCAGTTCCTCTCAATTCCCCCCTCCTGACTCCTGCGCATCTCGGGGGCAGCGGGCAGAACAGGCACAACTCCCCCACCGAGCGGTCCACCACACGCCTTGAGCACTGGGGCAGCAGCTCCAGCCCCTTGAGCTGCATGTCTGAAAATGGAAAAGGCTACTAACCTCCTCCATTCCCCTCAGCTGTCATTGCACCAGCTTCACGTTTTTAAAAAGGAGTACTAAATGATGCCCATCTTATTCTGCTGGGAGGCCGTTGCATTTGACTTCAATCTCGCTAATGAGATTGAAATGAGTGCAAATAAGGGTTAATGGTATGCTCACCATATTTGGGTATGATCTGGAACTCATCATCAGGAGCAGGCCGACTAGATAGCAAACTGTTTTGCACCCGGCACAAATCTCAATGTTTGACCTTTCCCGCTATTTAACCGGCATGCCCAGATCCACGTCGGGCGTGACGCGGAGGTTAAATCGTGTCCCAAATGCCAATGGCACCAAGTGCATCTTCTCTTCAAGTTACTGGCAAAAATTTGAACTCTTTTCAAAACAAAACTTGATGAAGATATTCAGAAACAAAAAAAATCATTGGATAAATGTAATCATATTATTGTAAAATATGTATATTTTAAATTTTGTAACTTTAATCCCTTATTTTAGACATCAGAAATTTCTATTAAAGAGGAAGAATGGCATCCTTATAACATCATAAAACATTTTGAACCATTTATGCAATCCTGGCAGAATAATTGTGCATTCAGAGTGACGAGTTTATTTAGGAAAATTCAATGTGGAAACAATGCCATATAGTTTTGCGTCATAAATTAATTAGATGCCACGTTTGAACATTAGGTGGGATAGATCAACTTATGATTATAGATCAACAGAAATTAATATTATCCATTTATTATTGGGTAGAAGATGTATTTCACCCCCCATTTTACAAAATATAACTATGCATTATGATGATTATCAGTTTGTATTACACCTGGGTATATCATGATAACAAATATTTGGCACAAATAGAGAATCACAGCTTGCAGAAGTATGTGGATGTTTTGTTGATAACTAAGCATTATACACTAAATGTAATCAAAATTCATACCTTATCTTTCAAATATTATGATTGCATATTGTCAATAAACAGATGTACTCTTCACATCAAAACTAAAAGATGTCTATATGATGACATTTCCAAAAGAATAGCAATGTCCTGTTGTTTTGCTCATTGTAAATTTTTTTTTAGGATCAGGATACAAATCAAAGGAACTCGAAACTCTTTCTGAAGGCCAGACCTTAATGATTGGTGGGAAGGAGATTGAGATAATGGGACCGATCTCTGCAGAGGACTTCATGAGTGGACGCTGCTTCCACTCTGCTGTTACTTCACCATGTCTATCACCGGCAGCTCCCTCACAGCAGCCTTTACAAAAGCCTTTCACCAACCCATTGAGGAACAGTACTGGGTGCAGTCAAACAGAAGGTGTTCAAAAAACTAAAATGGATTGTAAACCTAGACATGATCCAAACGCCCCAAGTAAGCAGTTTAATTGATGATGTTTGTAATTTTGTGGCTGCATGTTCAACCACCATTACAATGTTAGATTACAGTAGGATCCATGCCAATACTGTGATTAACTGTGAGACTTGCCAGCTTTTCCGGTGGACGAGTGGATGCAAGGCATTTATTCACATTGCTGTTAGGGATAGTGTTCCAGGACTTTGATCCAGTGACCGTGAAGGAACAGCAATATAGTTTCAGGTCAGGATGGCGTGTAAAGTGGAGGGAACTTGCCCATGAACCTACTGCCCTTTTCCTTCTGGGTGGTAGAGGTTGCTGGTTTGGAAGGTGCTGTCAAAGCAGCCTTAACAAGATATCTGTTTAGTTCCAGGGTGGCATGTGGCGCAGTGGTTAGCACTGGGACTCCGGCACTGAGGACCCGGGTTCGAATCCCGGCCCTGGGTGCCACTGTCCGTGTGGAGTTTGCACATTCTCCCCATGTCTGCATGGGTTTCACCCCCACAACCCAAAGATGTGCAGGTTAGGTGGATTGGCCATGCTAAATTGCCCTTAATTGGGAAAAAGAATAATTGGGTACTCTAAATTTAAAAACAAAAGGGGCGAAATTCTCCGACCGGCGCCAAAAACGGCGCAAATCAGTCGGGCATTGCGCCGCCCCAAAGGTGCGGAATCCTCCGCATCTTGGGGGGCCAAGCCCTAACCTTGAGGGGCTAGGCCCGCACCGGACTGATTTCCGCCCCGTCAGCTGGCGGAAAAGGCCTTTGGTGCCCCGCCAGCTGGCGCGGACATGACATTGCCGGGCGGCGCATGCGCGGGAGCGTTAGCGGCCGCTCACGGCATCCTCGCGCATGCGCTGTGGAGGGAGTCTCTTCCGCCTCCGCCATGGTGGAGACCGTGGCGAAGGCGGAAGGAAAAGAGTGCCCCCACGGCACAGGCCCGCCCGCGGATCGGTGGGCCCCGATCGCGGGCCAGGCCACCGTGGGGGCACCCCCCGGGGCCAGATCGCCCCGCGCCAGATCGCCCCAGGACCCCGGAGCCCGCCCGCGCTGCCTTGTCCCGCCGGTAAGAGAGGTGGTTTAATCCACGCCAGCGAGACAGGCATCCTAGCAGCGGGACTTCGGCCCATCCGGGCCGGAGAATCGCGGGGGAGATGGCCCGCCAACCGGTGCGGCGCAATTCCCACCCCCGCCGAATCTCTGGTGCCGGAGAATTCGGCAACCGGCGGGGGCGGGTTTCACGCCAGCCCCCGGCGATTCTCTGCCCCGGCGGGGGTCGGAGAATCTCGCCCATGATATCTGTTTAGTTCCTAAACTATATGTACAGGTTCCAAATTTTATCTATGGAATTTACTGAGTTAGGTGATCTTAATAAATGAAATATTTCATCCAGTGAGATGTTTAGCACAAGGAATCCGAGCACCTTGAGGCTAGAAAGGGAAACAGTTAGCCAAGCTTGCCATTCCTGATTACTATCCAGTAGCACTTGCTGGAAAATGTATTTGTGTCTGGATATTTGAGTTTGTCTCCGATATCCTCGAACATGGACTAACCCGACTCTCATTAAGGAGCCCTAGCTAAACTGGAGTCAATGGCACAAAGGAATATAGTTGTGATGGTTGGAGATCAATCATCTCAGCTCCAGGACATCACTGCAGGAGTTCCTCAGGGTAGTGTCCTAGATCCAACCATCTTCAGCTGTTTCCATCATAAGGTCAGAAGTGGTGATGTTTGCGGATGACAGCACAATGTTCAGCACCATTCGTAACTCCTCAGATAATGAAGCAATCCGTATCCAAATGCAACAAAACACGGACAATATCCAGGCTTGGGCTGACAAGTGGCAAGTTACATTCGGGCCACACAAGTGCCAGGCAATGACCATCTCTTACAAGCGAGGATCTAACCACCACCCCTTGACATTCAGTGGCATTACCATCACTGAATCCCCCACAACATCCCGGGGGTTACCATTGATCAGAAACTGAACTGGACTAGCTGCATTAATACTGTGGCTACCAGGGCAGGTCAAAGACTAGGAATCCTACGGTGAGTAACTCACCTCCTGACCCCCAAAGCCTGTCCACCATCTACAAGTCAGGAGTGCAATGGAATACTCTCCGCTTGCCTGGATGAGTGCATCTCCAACAACACTCGAAGCATGACACCTTCCAGGACAAAGCAGCCCGCATGATTGCTCCCCCTTCCACAAACATTCAAACCCTCACCACCGACGAACAGTGGCGGCCATGTGACCTATAGGATGCACTGCAGTAACTAACCAAGGTTCCTTGGACAACTCCTTCCAAACACAACTACTACTATCTAGGACAAGAGCAGCAGATACTGGGGAACCCCACCACCTGGAAGCTCCCCTCAAAGTCACTCACCACCCTGACTTGGAAATATAGCGCCACTCCTTCACTGTCGGTGGGGCAACATCCTGGAACTCTCTTCCTAACAGCATTATGGGTGTACCTACAGCGGTTAAAGAAGGCAACTCACCATCTCCTTCTGAAGGGCACCTAAGGATGGGCAATAAATGCTGGCCTAACCAGCGACGCCCACATCCCGCAAATTAATTTTTAAAAAGTACAGAGGTTTCTGACATATGTGGATACATAATTATTTTTTCAGAAGAAAAGGAAAATAAAATCCCTTTTAAAAAGAAAATATTATTATACGTTGTCAAACCTTTATTTCATCCATCCTCATCCCAGGGTACAATCTGAAAATATCACCTTTAGATTAGTTAACTGCGTCCTTAGTGTATCTATGTAAAGATTCCACTCCGAGCTGGTATTGCTGAACAGTTATACTCTCAATCTTGCAGCAGGGAAGAAGGCCCGTTAGCCCATTGTACTTTGCTTGCTCTTCCCTCTAGTTTCTCCCAAAACTCAGAAATTAAAGATTTTGATTCTGTATTTGGGTCTAACACATTGGTATGTTTTCACAGTTAAAGGTAGAAATCCAATTTTTTTTTTAAATTTAGAGTATCCAATTCATTTTATTGCCAATTGAGGGGCAATTTAGCGCGGCCAATCCCCCTACCCTGCACATTGTTGTGGGGCTGAGACCCACGCAGACACGGGGAGAATGTGCGAACTCCACACAGGCAGTGACCCAGGGCCGGGACCGAACCCCGATCCTCAGTGGCGTGAGGCAGCAGTGCTAACCACTGTGCCGCTGTGCTGCCCACAAATCCATTTCCAATCCCTGGCTATATAACATTAATTATAACAGAAAATGCTGGAAAGACTCAGCAGGTCTGGCAGCATCTGTGGAGAGAGGAACAGAGTTATGCGGTGCAATTTAACGGAAAGGTTTCTAAGTGTCATTTGAGGCGGGTTTGACTCACCCATCGGTGAGTTCCCCACCGTTATCTAACTGCACATAGTTATTTTTTGGGGCCCTGGGGTGTTTTTCCTCAATCAAGCCCACACTTCGAATTTTTTCAGCACCTGAGAAGCTGCATTCACTGGCCAGACCGGCTCCTCCAAGATCGAGCCACCGTTTTGAAAGCGTGCCCCGATAAGTGAGCTTGAGAGTTCCCCCCACCCAGGGGCATTGTCACCCCCCCTTCCCCCAAGTGAGCACATCCCGCTATGGGGTCGCTGAGGGGACCCCCCTTTTTCAGGCCTTCCTACGACCCCTTTGGGGGCCCCCCCTTTTCAGGAGCCCCGCCTTCATAACCCCTCTCATCCCTCCTTTCATGGGCATGGCCCCCTCAGACCCTGACCCTTGGCAGTGCTGCCCAGGTGCCCTGGCACAGGCACCCTGGAAGTGCTCCTGCCAGCCTGGCAGTGCCAAGGTGCTCAGGTGCCAGGTGGAACTAGGGTGCCACCCTGCCCTCTCACTGACCACACAGGGGCCTCCAATGGCCTGGGAGTGCCCCTAGGCGTCATTCCGCCTGTGGACCAGTACTAATCGGCGCATGGCTGGGGTCCCCTGGGGAGGCCGATAGATACCGGGACCTGTTGGATCTGGCATCAGCACGGATAAGTGGGTTCTTAAACCCTGGGCGGGACCCAGATCGCTAGGTCTCCTTCGATCTGGTTAGGTCTCGTGAGGCAATGTAGCCATCAGGGATTCTGGAGGGAGCTCCGATTCTGGTGGGACATGGCCGGTAGATCCCGCCCAACGTTTCGAGTCCATATGAGTCTCATTCAGCTCTTTAACTCTGACGAAGAGTCATACTGATTCAAAGCATTAACCCTGTTTCGCCCTCCACTGATCCTGCCAGAACTGCTGAACGTTTCCAGTATTTTCAGTTTTTATTTCAAATTTTCAGCATCCACAGTATTTTGCTTTTAACATAATTAACTGTTTTACCTATTCTAGTCTCGTATACTGAAAATCTGTGGATATGTGTATAACATTGTGTATAGAAGTTTGTGGATAATCGTGCAAAACTTTGAAGCACACATCTGAATTTATCAACAGATGCTTTAGTAATGCCACGTCCAAACCTGAGCCATCAGTGGATCTTTAATAAAGCTAATCTCCCGTTGCTGGATGTAGTGGTGGACCCTTACCTTACCATGCACCTTCGACCTCACCAGTGGGATGGTGTGATCTTCTTGTATGAGTGTATAATGGGAATGAGGTAAGTGGACATCCCTTTAATTTTGATTGAATGGGTACTGCCAATGTATTTGTATCTGAAACTAGTGGGTAAGATCTATTGAGTTTACTCTTCAATCTCTCACCATTCAGATAATATACCTTTTTATTTTTCCTGCTAAAAATGGACAATTTCACATTTTCTCACATTAAAGACCATTTGCCAGGTCTTTGCCCATTCACTAAACCTATCTATATCCCTTTGTAGCCTCCTTGTCTCCTCTTCACATCTGACTATCCTATCCTTCTTTGTGTCAGCAAAGTTAGAAACGATATCTTCAGTCACGTCATCCCAGTCATTTATATAAAATTGGAAAAAGATTGAACCTCCGCACTGGTCCCTGTGATACATCACTCATAACATCTTTCCAACATGAAAAAGACTAATTTATGCATGCCTTCATGTCTTCAGCTGTGCTCTTAGCACTTTCTATAGGACCAATGCTCACTTAACCCTTTTCTTTTAGAAATACTTGCCATCTATGTTTACATTTCTAACTAGCTTTCTCTCATACTCTTATCAATCTTTGCAGCTTTTACATTCTGTCCAATCTTCTGACCTGCTACAAATCTTTGCACCATTAAATGCTTTTTCTTTAAGTTTAATACTATCTTATTTTTGGTTAACCACAGATGGTGGATCGTCCCCTTGGAATTTTCCTTTACATTGGAATACATCTATTCTGCGTATTCTGAACTATCCCTTTAAACGTCCACCACTGCATCTCTACTGACCGATCCCTTAACCTAATCTGCCAGTTCGCTTTAGCTAGCTGTGCTTTCATGCCCTCAGAATTGCCCTGCTTTTAAGTTTAACTTGGTGTTTGACTTCCAGAACACTTTTTGTTACAGTACATGTGAAAAATGGAGTGTTATTGCTGAACTGGCATGTTCTAAGTTAATAAAATTCTAAAATATAACTTTGGTTCGATCAATCCAGTGCATCATTTCACGGGTGTAAGGATAATGATTACATTATTGCATCACAAATATTTTAAAAATGAAAATGCATTTTTTGCCCTTTCTAAAATCGGAGCATACACAGAATTATGGTGCGCTTACACTAAAACAGACCTTGAAGTTTGGCCCGTTTCATACTCTGAGCAGTTACACAAGGCTGATGATCATGATATGACCTAATGGATAAGTATAGTTTGCAGATAAGATTCATAGATGAAAGATGTCACCATGGGTTCACTTTCTCTGACAGTATTGTTAATGCATGCCTCTCTGAAATCCACAACTAAGGAGGACTCTGCACCAGTTATGGATAATTTACTGTGTTTACATTTAAAATTTATATACAACTCTAGAATTTTGCTGGAGGTCATACACTTGGACCTCAAATTCAGCCACTATATATTATAAATTGGCTAAACTGTAAATGATGAAATTCATATTTCCGATTGTTCTTGTGCATGCTATATATGAAAGCAGGGAGTATGTTCAATGAAAAATGCACGCATCTCCATGAAAGAGTAGAAAATAACTCTGGTAAGAGAGTTCCTTATTTTAACCTATAGCCCCACACATGCTCCAATGGATGCCTGGCTCTCTGCAATAATAACATCATTTTCTGTTCCTAAATAGTTCATTCCAAATTGGTTTCAATTTTTTAACAAATCAACATGCACACAAAAGCCACATGTTTAAATCCTTTCCTTAAAACTTGATGTTGTGTGGATGGTTTGATTATAATTCTGCACTGTTGAATGTAACAATTGTTTCTAGGACAACTGGCAGGTTTGGTGCTATCTTGGCTGATGAAATGGGTCTAGGGAAGACCCTGCAGTGCATCACATTAATCTGGACTCTCATGCGGCAAGGACCTTATGGGAACAAACCTGTCATCAAAAAGACCCTTGTTATCACACCAGGAAGTCTCGTAAAAAACTGGGTCAGTGAATTCCAGAAATGGCTTGGATCGGAAAGGCTGAGGGTTTTTGCAGTTGATCAGGTAATTTAACAGAGTTGCTCCTTCCTATTTTGGTATACTTATGGAACTACTATTATTATTATTTTTTAAAAATATATGTTTATTCAATTTTCATTTTTAACAAACCCCCCCCCATAAAAAGAAAGAAACACAAACACAACAGTCAAAAATTATACAAAACTTATACATTGGGTTTCCCCATATACAGTAACCCCCCCCCCATATGACATTCAAAGGTATCCGTAGGGGAGACCCCCACCCTTGGGTTGCTGCTGCTGCTGACCTTCTCCTAACACTCCGCGAGATAGTCTAGGAACGGTTGCCACTGCCTGAAGAACCCCTGCACAGACCCTCGTAAGGCAAACTTTATCCTCTCCAGCTTAATGAACCCTACCATGTCATTTATCCAGGCTTCCACAATGGGGGGCTTCGCGTCCTTCCATAATAGCAAGATCCTCCGCCGGGCTACCAGGGACGCAAAGGTCAGGATACCGGCCTCTTTTGCCTCCTGCACTTCCGGCTCGTCCGTTACCCCAAATAGTGCCAACCCCCAACTCGGCTTGACCTGGACTTTCACCACCTTGGACATAGTCCTCGCGAAAGCCCTCCAAAACCCATCCAGTGCCGGGCACGACCAGAACATGTGGACGTGATTCGCCGGGCTTCCCGAGCACCTCCCACATTTATCCTCCACCCCAAAGAACCTACTCAACCTCGCCTCTGTCATATGCGCTCTGTGAGTAACCTTGAATTGTATTAGGCTGAGCCTGGCGCAAGAGGAGGAAGAATTAACCCTATTCAGGGCATCAGCCCACAGACCCTCATCTATCTCCTCCCCCAAGCTCCTCCTCCCACTTGTCCTTTAACTCCTCTACTGAGGCCTCCTCCTCTTCTTTCAGCTCCTGGTAGATCGCCGAAACCCTGCCTTCTCCAACCCATACACCCGAAATCACCCTGTCCTGAGTCCCCTGTGCCGGGAGCAGCAGGAATTCCCTCACCTGGCGCCTCACAAATGCCCTCACTTGCATGTACCTGAAAGCGTTTCCCGGGGGTAACCCAAACTTCTCCTCCAGCACCCCCGGGCTCGCAAACGTCCCGTCTATAAACAGGTCCCCCATTCTTCTAATCCCTGCCCGATGCCAGCTCCGAAACCCCCCATCCATCCTTCCCGGGACGAACCAATGGTTCTCCCGAATCGGGGACCAGACCGAGGCTCCCACCTCGCCCCTGTGTCGCCTCCACTGCCCCCAGATCTTCAACGTCGCCGCCACCACCGGACTCATGGTGTACCTTGTCGGCGAGAGCGGCAGCGGTGCCGTCACCAGCGCCCTCAGGCTCGTGCCCACACAGGACGCCATCTCCAACCTCTTCCACGCCACCCCCTCTCCCTCCATTACCCACTTACGGATCATCGCCGCATTGCCAGCCCAATAATAGCCGCACAAATTTGGCAGAGCCCCTGGAGCGTCGTAGAGTCCCTACGACGCTCCAGAAACACCCTCTTTACCCTCGGGGTCTTATTTGCCCACACAAAACCTATGATGCTCCTACCTACCCGTTTGAAAAAGGCCTTGGGAATCATAATGGGAAGGCACTGGAACACAAAGAGAAACCTCGGGAGGACCATCATTTTAACTGACTGCACCCTGCCCGCTAGTGAGAGTGGCAGCACATCCCATCTTTTGAAATCCTCCTCCATCTGCTCCACCAACCGCGTCAAATTAAGCTTGTGCAGGGCCCCCCAACTCCCAGCCACCTGGATCCCTAAGTACCGAAAGCTCCTTTCCGCCCTCTTCAACGGCAGGTCGTCTATCCCCCTTCCCTGGTCCCCTGGATGCACCACAAAGAGCTCACTTTTCCCTACATTGAGCTTATACCCCGAGAAGTCCCCAAACTCCCTTAGGATCCGCATGACCTCCACCATCCCCTCCACTGGATCTGCCACGTACAGTAACAGGTCGTCCACATACAGCGACACCCGATGTTCCTCTCCCCCTCGGACCAGTCCCCTCCATTTCCTGGACTCCCTTAGTGCCATGGCCAGAGGCTCAATTGCCAATGCAAACAACAAGGGGGACAGCGGGCACCCCTGCCTCGTCCCTCGGTACAGCCGAAAGTACTCTGACCTCCGCCGATTCGGGCCACACTCGCCACCGGGGCTCTATATAGCAACCTGACCCAGCTGATGAATCCCTCCCCGAACCCAAACCTCCGCAGCACTTCCCAAAGATACTCCCACTCCACCCGGTCGAAGGCCTTCTCCGTGTCCATAGCTGCCACTACCTCCGCTTCTCCCTCCACCGAGGGCATCATAATCACATTGAGGAGACTCCGCACATTAGTGTTTAGCTGCCTGCCCTTTACAAATCCCGTCTGGTCCTCCTGAATCACCCCGGGGACACAGTCCTCAATTCTTGTAGCCAGCACTTTTGCCAGCAACTTAGCATCCACATTGAGGAGCGAGAACGGTCTATACCACCCACATAGCAGTGGGTCCTTGGCCCGCTTCAGGATCAGAGAGATCAGCGCCCCGGACATTGTCGGGGGCAAGGTCCCCCCCTCCCTTGCCTTATTGAAAGTCCTCACTAGCAACGGGCCTAGCAGGTCTACGTATTTCCTGTAGAACTCGATCGGGAACCCATCTGGCCCCAGGGTCTTCCCCGCCTGCATGCTCCCCAATCCTTTAACCAGCTCCTCCAGCCCAATTGGTGCCCCTAAACCAGCCACCTCCTGCTCCTCCACCCTCGGGGACCTCAGCTGATCCAAAAATCGTCGCATCCCCTCTTCCCCCGCTGGGGGCTCAGATCTGTACAGATCCCCATCAAAGTCCCTAAATACCTTGTTTATTCTCACCGCACTCCGCACCGTATTCCCCCCGCTATCCTTAACTCCACCTATCTCCCTCGCTGCCTCCCTCTTACGAAGCCGATGTGCCAGCATCCGACTCTCCTTCACCCCATACTCATACGTCGCCCTCTGTGCTTTCCTCCACTGTGCCTCTGCTTTCCCTGTGGTCAACAGGTCGAACTCCGTCTGGAGGTTCCGCCGCTCCCTGAGTAGTCCCTCCTGGGGGGCCTCTACATATCTCCTGTCCACCCTTAAGATCTCCCCCACCAACCTCTCCCTCTCCCTGCCCTCTCTCTTCTCCCTGTGGGCCCTGATGGAGATTAACTCTCCCCTGACCACCGCCTCCCAAACTACCCCCACCTGCACCTCCCCGTTGTCATTGGCCTCCAAATATCTTTCAATGCACCCCCAAACCCGCCCGCACACCTCCTCATCCACCAATAATCCCACATCTAGACGCCACAGCGGGCGCTGGTCCCTCTCCTCTCCTAACTCCAGCTCCACCCAGTGTGGGGCGTGGTCTGAGATGGCTATGGCCAAATACTCCATTCCCTCCACTTTCGGGATTAGCGCCCTACTCAAAATAAAAAAATCTATCCGAGAGTATCCCCCTAAGCACCTTGGCCGCATCCGGCCTCTTACCCATCCTGGACCTAGAGCGATCCAGTGCTGGGTCCAGCACCGTATTGAAATCCTCCCCCCATTATCAAGCTTCCTACCTCCAGTCCGGAATCCGACCCAGCATGCGTTTCATAAATCCGGCATCATCCCAGTTCGGGGCATATACGTTTACCAGTACCACCCACACCCCCTGCAACCTACCGCTCACCATCACATATCAACCTCCATTATCCACTACAATATTCATTGCCTCAAACGACACCCGCTTCCCCACCAGTATTGCCACCCCTTTGTTCTTCGCATCCAGCCCTGAATGGAATACCTGTCCTACCCATCCCTTTCTCAGCCTATCCTGATCTGCCCCCTTCAGATGTGTCTCCTGAAGCATAACCACGTCCGCCTTCAGTCCCTTTAAGTGCGCGAATACCCAGGCCCTCTTGACCGGCCCGTTCAGGCCCCTCACATTCCAAGTTATCAGCCGGATTGGGGGGCTGCTCAACCACCCCCCCCCCCCACCCCCCCCCCGACTCGCCATCTCCTTTTCTAGGCCAGCCACGTGCCCACGCCTCCCGCACCCTCCAGTCCCCCAGATGGCGGACCCCCGCCCCGACCACCTCTCCTACTTCCAGCTCCCCTTTGGCCAATGCAGCAGCAACCTTCCCCCCCCCCCCCCCCCCCCCCCCCCCCCCGCTAGATCCACATCTAGCCCTTTTGCTCCCCCCGTAACACTCCCGGCCTCTCCCGCCATCCCATCGACCCCCCCCAGTGTGAGAATCCCCCCTCCCACTCCCTGGCAGTCAGTGTGCGCTCCTCTCCAGCACCGCCCATTCCCTAGCGCGGGAAAAAGCCCGCGCTTTCCTGAGCCGGCCCCGCCCCCTCTGGCGCAGCTCCTTTTGCGGCCTTACCCCAATTCCCCATCCCCGGGCCCCACTCCCCTTCTTGGGGGTCTGCTCCTCCAACATCGACGCCCACACTCTCCCACAGTCTCCCCATCAAATCCCTTCACCCATCCCCATCCAGCACCCAAACCAAAGGAACATTCCCTAAACGTAATAAACACCATGTACACAGTAAACAGCCCCCCACAACAAACCCTCAATTTGAGTCCAACTTTTCAGTCCATATAAAGCTCCATGCCTCATCGGGCGTTTCAAAATAGTGGAGCCGATCCTGGAACTGACCCACAATGGCGCTGGCTGCAGCATACCGAACTTCACCCCCTTTCGATGGAGCACCGCCTTAGCCCAATTGAAACCAGCTCTCTTCTTAGCCACCTCTGCACTCCAGTCCTGATAGATTCGGATCTCCGTGTTCTCCCACCTGCTGCTCCGCTCCTTCTTGGTCCATCTCAGGACACACTCTCTGTCCATAAAGCGGTGAAACCTCACCACTACAGCCCTTGGCGGCTCGTAGGCCTTGGGTCTCCTTGCTAGGACCCAGTGAGCCCCATCTAGCTCCAGAGGCCTCGGGAAGGCTCCCGCGCCCATCAGCGAATTGAGTATCGTGCTCACATATGCCCCAGCATTGGGGCCCCTCCACTCCTTCGGGGAGACCCAGAATCCGAAGATTCTTCCTCCTCGACCTATTCTCCAGGTCCTCAAATCTTTCCACCCACCTCTTGTGCAGCGCCTCGTGCGCCTCTAACTTCACCGCCAGGCCCAAGATCTCGTCCTCGTTCTCCGAGGCTTTTTGCCGCACCTCCCGGATCGCCGCCCCTTGGGCCTTCTGGGTCTCCACTAGCTTCTCAATCGCCGCCTTCATTGGAGCCAGCATTTCGGTTTTCAGCTCCTCAAAGCAGCGTTTAAGAAACCCCTGCTGCTCCTGCGACCACTGCGCCCATGCTGCTTGTTTCCACCCGCCGCCATCTTGTTTTTTCTCCCTCTCACTTTTCGCTGCTCTAAGATCACTTTTTTCACCGCTCCACTCCTGGTCCAATCCATATAATGTCGGGGGACCTTGCTGTCACCTTCCCACACTGGAAGCCGTCGAACAATTGCCATTGGGGCCCCTCTAGAGAGCCCAAAAGTCCGTTCCCGGCGGGAGCTGCCAAACGTGCGACCTACCTAGGCATAGCCGCAACCAGAAGTTCCGGAACTACTATTATTAATAATAAAAATCAATAGCAAAAATATTGAACTGTTAGTAAATGATGATTCCAGATGTCATGTATCCAATATCATAAATATTCTGTGGACAAGAAAAATGGCTTTCCTTTTTCTTGGCGATTTCCCCCATAACAACAAAGTGCTGCAGACAATGTAACCTATTCTCACTCTCAAATCCTCAGAAGTGGACCAGCAAGTCACTCCGTTATAACAATTGCTTCAGAAGAAAACAAAATGCGTGAGAGAACACTATCGACATCAGAATTGCAGTGGATCAAGGCGAAGGCCCTTTACCTTCTCAGAATGGCAACGTTTAGGGATTAATGCCGTTCCCATGTATCCTCCAGCAAACACTGTTTTTAAAAAAAAACACGAGTCAGTGATAAGAATAAACTTTCAATACATTGATATTCCTTCAGCTAATCTCTTGTGAAAACAAACATTTCTATTCTATAACCACTTGGAACTATCAATCAAACTGATCAATCAAACTGGTCACTCAACAGGCATCCCTTGTGATGATATTTGTTTGTAAAATTGGTCACTGCAGCACAAATACTACAATTAAAGCTCTCAGGCTTATGTCAACAGACAGAATGAAATAGCAAACATTGATTTTTTTTGAACTCCACAATTCTTAATTAAATTTAAAGCCCAGCAGAATTAAATCCCTTGACAGCTTTGGCAGTTCTTTGATAGCTTGTCAGGTCTTTGACATCTTGATAGTTCTTTGACAGTTTTGGCAATATGTTTATGCAATTGTTATGCACAATCAGGTCTACTTTTAACAAACCAAAAGGGTGCCTTACCTATTCCACAGGATGCCTTGCCTCTCCTGAAGGTGTCCTGTGACGATTGCTAAAGATGTACATTACCTCTCAAAGGGTTAACCTGGCTATCCAAACGAATCTACCAAGTTTTTTTTTAAATTTAGAGTACCCAATTCATTGTTTTCCAATTAAGGGGCAATTTAGCATGGCCAATCCACCTACCCTGCACATCTTTTGGGTTGTGGGGGCCAAACCCACGTAAACACAGGGAGAATGTACAAACTCCACATGGACAATGACCCAGAGCCGGGATTGAACCTGGGACCTCGGCGCCGTGAGACAGCCACCGTGCTGCTCCCTGAATCTACCAAGTTAAGATGAGCCCTTACCTGGTCTAGTCTGCACACGTTGGGTTTCACACTCCTGGCCTACCAAAATCCCACTTCATTAGAGACCAGCTGCCTTCGTAAAACACTCACGTACAAATCCCAGTTCAACTCCATTCCTGCTCCCATGCAAATAGGAAATGCTGTGATTGGGAGTATGATTTTGGAGTTTTGGACATTTCCATTACTTTCACTGTGGAAATCTGGGCCCTAGCGTCAAGTTGTATTGTGCTTGAATGAGCCCTCCTGAGAGAAGTCCCATTTAATTACAAACTCTCTGCATTTTCCCATAACTTGGCATTAAAATTCGCAACTTCACATGGGAACACAAATTCTAAACATTTTGCCATGATCTGCTGATGAGGAACGGTACAGTGATTTCCTATAAAATCATCTGGTCATGGTACAAAGTAAAATTTTACCTGCATGTTAGCTTCTTTGCCCATTTCTCTGCACATATAATTTACTTGTTTACTTGTATATTTACCTTGAAGGATCACAAAGTAGAAGACTTTATCAGTTCTCCATTGTACTCTGTCCTCATCATCAGCTATGAAATGTTGCTGCGCTGTCTAGAACAAATTCAGAACATCCAATTTAACCTGATAATTTGTGATGAAGGTCATCGTTTAAAAAATAGCTCAATTAAGACATCCACCGCAATTCTTAGCCTCTCTTGTGACAAAAGAGTGATCCTTACTGGTAAGTTATCTTCAAATCATTAAATAACTGGAAAATATTATTTTTTTAAAAACTATTCAGTGCAACCACACATCTGACTAACATTTTTCCCCTTTAAAGCTACACAACTCTGTTTTTCTTTCTCGATTGAAACTCATGCCTACTCTTCTATAGCTCAGTTGTGGTAGGGAGGAGAGATCACATTGGGCGCGATTCTCCCCTCCCGCGCCGGTTGGGCGAATCGCCTGGGCCGGCAAAATTTCCCGCGACGCCGGTCCGACGCCCTCCCGTGATTCTCCCAAGCGGCGGGAACGGCCCCGTCGAGCTCCGTGGGCCACAGGCCGGAGAATCGCCCAAGACCCCCAAAATGGCGATTTTCTGGCACCCCTGCTATTCTCAGGCCCGGATGGGCCGAGCGGCCTGCCCAAAACGGTGGGTTCCCCCCGGCGCCGTCCACACCTGGTCGCTGCCGTCGGGAACAGCGCGGGAATGCTGGGGTGGGCGGGGGTGGGGGAGGGGGGAATCCTGCATCGGGGGGTACCTCAAATGTGAGGTGGCCCGCGATTGGTGCCCACCGATCGTCGGGCCGTCCTCTCTGAAGGAGGACCTCTTTTCTTCCGCAGCCCCACAAGATCCGTCAGCCATCTTCTTGCGGGGCGGACTCGGAGAGGACGGCAACCACGCATGTGTGGGTTGGCGCCGGCCAACCCGCGCATTGCGCGGGTGACGCCAGTTATGTGGCGCCGGCCACGTCATGTATTTTATTTTCTATATAAAATCTATTTTATTGGATAAACATATGGATGATAATGGCATAGTGTAGGTTGGATGGCTTTTGTTTCGGTGCAACATCGTGGGCCGAAGGGCCTGTACTGCGCTGTATTGTTCTATGTTCTATGTTCTATGTATGCGGCGCCACCTTTACGCGGCGACAAGGCCTGGCGCGTGTAAATGACGCGGCCCCGCTCCTAGCCCATTATCGGGCCCTGAATCGGTCGGGATAGGGGCCGTTTCGCACCGTCGTGAACCTTGACGGCGTTCAAGACGGCGTGGGCACTTGGGCGTGGGAGTGGAGAATCCCGCCCATTGTCTTTAGAGGCAGACCTGTAATGCAAATTAAACAATGTACATTCTTGTGAAGGAATGGAACACCATCTTACAACCTGACTTTATACCTTTCTCTGGAAAGAAATCATTGCCGCTGGTTTATAGATATAAATGACTTCCATGAATAACACTGGTTGATGTTTTATTTTGGTCCATGCGGTTTTCGACATTAAACAAGATTCCCGGGTCAGAGTGTAAAGAAAACGACAACAATAGGCCAAAACCAGTATGTGCAGCAATTCTTAAAGAACAAGAACAAAAACAAACATAGCAAAAGGAGGCCATTCAGCCCATCGCGTCTGCACCGACCCACTTAAGCCCTCACTTCCACCCTATCCCCGTAACCCAATAACCCCATCTAACCTTTTTGGTCACTAAGGGCAATTTAGCATGGCCAATCCACCTAACCAGCACGTCTTTGGACTGTGGGAGGAAACTGGAGCACCCGGAGGAAACCCATCCAGACACACGGAGAACATGCAGACTCCGCACAGTGACCCAGCGAGGAGTCGAACCTGGGGCCCTGGCGCTGTTGTTGCTCGTTTTAGCCTTCGTTTAAAAAAAAAAAAAAAAATTTTTTTTTTATTCTCCTTTTTCACGTTTTCTCCCACATTTACACCCATCAACAATAAACAATAATCAACAAGATATGTCAATCCCCATAATAACAACGATCCCACCAACCCCCAAACCTCAACCCGCATGTTTACATAAACAAATGACAAAAAGGAATCAGGGATTACCTGTAGTCCCCCTTAATCTACACGGCTCTCCACCCACCCACCCACCCCCCCCCAACCAACGCCATCCAGCCTCTAAGAGAGTACCGTACATGATACCCCAAAGTTGTGCACCCCCCCCCCCCCCCCCCCCCCAAGTCTCCAGCTCCTCCCGTCCACTGCCTCTTGTAAAACTCCTCCTCCCAACCTCTGTTCCCTCCCCCAACCTCGGTTCCCTCCCCCCAACTTTCCACCCCGGCTAGACCACTCAGACCCTGTTCTGCCAGGCTCCAATGGCTGCAGCCCCTCCCCCCACCTCAGTCCCGTTCACTGGCCGGCTTAAACCGGCCAGCGTGGAGGCCCCCGCCCGGGTCCCTTTCCCCCTTGCCCGGCCCTAGGAAAGCCCAAAGTTCCCTTTTAGCACACAAGCCCCGCATATCCACCTACACCCCAAAGAGCCCTCCTTTCGAGTGAAAGTCCCGTCCCTTCCCATGTCCAAATATATGCAACATTGGCTCCTTTAGCCTCTAAACCCGCACGCAGTGATACAAAAAAAAAGAAGAAAATACGGTCATGAGGTTACATCAGCATATGACCATTCCTCAATTTGTCAGTTCTGCCACAGTCCTTCTGCCTTCGCAAATTCCTCCGCTGCTTCCGCCGTTCCAAAATAAAAGTCCCTGAGCTTGTAAGTCACCCTCAGCTTCGCTGGATATACATTGCCGCACTGCACCTTGCCAATGTACAGTGCCCTCTTCACCAGGTTGAAGGCAGCTCGCCTCCTCGCCAGCTCCACCGTAAAGTCCTGGTATACACGTATACCAGCTCCAGCCCACTGCACCACCTGCTTCTGCTTGGCCCAGCTCAGGACCTTCTCCTTCACACTGTACCTACGGAAGCACAAAGTCACTGCCCTTGGCGGCTCACTCGCCTTTGGTACAGGCCTCCACGACCGATGAGCCCGATCCAGTTGATATCGGGAGGGGTCCTCCCCCTCCCCCAGTAGTTTTGCCAGCATCGCGGCAAAATACTCAGTCGGCTTCGGTCCTTCAACTCCTTCGGGCAGCCCCACGACCCTCAAATTCTGTCGCCTGGATCTGTTTTCCAGCTCTTCCATTTTTCCTTGCAGATTTTTGTTCGTGTCCATCACCTTCCGTATCTCCTTCCCCATCGAGGCAAGTTGATCACCGTGCTGCAATACCGTCTCCTCCACTTCCTTCAGCGCCTCCCCTTGCTCTCGCACCTCCGCCACTGCGCTCGCCACCACTGTCTTCACCGGGGAAACCGCCTCCTCCACCAGCACATTCAAAACCTCCCTCATCTCCTTCCTCACCATAGAATCATAGAATCATAGAAGTTTACAGCATGGAAACAGGCCCTTCGGCCCAACCAGTCCATGCCGCCCAGTTTTTACCATTAAGCTAGTCCCAGTTGCCCGCACTTGGCCCATAACCCTCTATACCCATCTTACCCATGTAACTATCTAAATGCTTTTTAAACGACACAATTGTACCCGCCTCTACTACTACCTCTGGCAGCACATTCCAGACACTCAGTACCCGCTGAGTGAAGAAATTGCCCCTCTGGGCCCTTCTGAATCTCTCCCCTCTCATCTTAAATCTATGCCCTCTAGTTTTAGACTCCCCTACCTTTGGGAAAAGATGTTGACTATCTACCTTATCTATGCCCCTCATTATTTTATAGACCATCTCCATACATTTCTCAATCTGCGCCAACTGCTTTTGGAATTCCGCAGCCATCACCTTAGTTAGTTCTTCAGCCGTAAGCACTGCGGCCTCCCCTGGTGCTCAAGCCTCCATATTCTTTGTTGACCCCGCGGTGACCTTCCCCCTCTCCAACGGACTTTCAGCCGCTTTTTTCCCGGCCGTTTTTTTGGTGTCTTTCGACATCCTTCTTCTCCTTGCGCTATCTCCCGACTTTTACTGCCGTCGCTGGCCCTAGGACCGGGCGTTACTCCCCGAAAATGCCTTTCCCAAACGGGAGCCCTCCAACGTGCGGCTGCCTCCCGCCCGCCGTCACCGGAAGTCAAGATCACACAAGATTTCAATTGTTTAGGCTCTTAATCGGGTCCAGCGCCCTTGACAACCAAGATCTGAAAGCGTCCAGGTTCTCTATGATCATCTTCCTGTGGTGTCTGGCCCAGTCCCTGGTGCACCATCCGAATTGTCAGGCCCTCAGTAAAAGTCCACAAGCAACATGACAACAAACCAGAGCGAAGCCCAGGCCGCGCCGTGCCACACAACCATTTTAGCCTTAGTTTAATTGCTCTTATTCTGTCACCTTTGCTCTTGAGTCGCCAGGTATCTTTCTGATATCGCCACGTGGTTCAAGTCCGAGTAATGATTAATAATCCAACACACCGCTTAGTAAGAGTTAAATCAACGCTCATTTATTATATATAGCAATTAATACTTGTACATTCTACTTCTAAGCTACTTTCTACAACTAACAGGCCAATACTTAACTTTGGAAATGGCCCACCAGGTCAGGGAAACGAGTGGCCTTTCGAATGGGTTCTGAGCCTGTGGGATTCAAAAGCTGGTACAGGTCGATAGTCAGGAGTGCCTATCTGGTAGCGATCGTTGGAGTAAAACTTACGTTCTCTTGCAGAAGGGTCTCGAAGGGTGCGGAGAGGAGAAGAAGAGTCGAGTTGAACTTGGCCCCTATTCTTATAGTCCCCAGGGGCTTCCCGCCTCTCGGGGCGGACCTTGTACCTGGTTCCAAGTGATTGGACTTGGTCCCAATCACTTGGTTCGATATTCTCCAATGCTGGAGCGATTCCTTGATCGGGGGGTGGTCGTTTACCTCTCTTTGTGTCAGCTCCTGCTGGCGCCGAAAGGCCTGGGTTGGCTTTGAGTTGCTAATTTGTAGCAATTGTTCCCGGTGATGGCTGATTAATATGCAGATGGCTGGGGTGTTGTGATGTTGATGGCTGCAGGTATCGGTTTGGTCTGGCTTCTCCAGAGGCAAATACACTGTTTTACCTGCAGCTGTCTGTTTGAGTCCTGTTGGCTGATTTTCCCATCAGCCTCTTCCGTTCGCCATTTTAAATCGGGGTTTGGCCATTCTAATCGGGAGTCAGCCATTTTACATGGCTACACTGTGAAGCCACAGTGCTATCCAATTGTGCTACCTTGCTGCCCAGCTAGTAGATACGGCCCCCCCCCTCCCAAAATAAAAATTCAATCCCGATTGGTCTTTTGGTAGCTCCTCTCGATTAGTGACATTGCTGGACAGTGGTTAGCACCGTTACTTCACAGTGCCAGGGACCTGGATACAATTCCCGGCTTGGGTCACTGTCTCTGCGGAGTCTGCACGTTCTCCCTTGTCTGCATGGGTTTCTTCTCACAGTCCAAAGATGTGCAGGTTAGGTGGATTGGCCATGCTAAATTGCCCTTAGTGTCCAAAAAGGCTAGGTGGGGTTACTGGGATACGGGGATAGGGTGGAGATGTGGGCTTAATTAAGGTGGTCATTCCAAGGGCCGGTACAGACTCGATGGGCCGAATGGCCTCCTGCACTGGAAATTCTATGAACTAGATCATTAATCATAGAATCCCTAATGTGAAAGGATAAGTATGAAACTGTGTGTTTACTTTATTAGTGTAAAATGTTCCTTTTGTTGAATCATATTTAAGTAGAATGCTTTAAAAATTGTGTCCACTCCATGTAGGTACTCCTATACAAAATGATCTTCAGGAGTTCTACTCTCTAATAGAGTTTGTGAATCCAGGAATCCTTGGATCATCATCCACCTACAGAAAGATTTATGAAGAGCCTATCATCAGGTCTCAACAACCCTCTGCAACAATGGTACGAAATAATATTTGTTTTTAAAAGTGAATGTGTCCCAAAGAGGTAATGCATTTTGGTAGGTCTAACATAGAGGCGAAATATACCGTAAATGGCAAAACTCTTAGGAATATAGAAAGTCAGAGAGATCTGGGCGTGCAAGTCCACAGATCTTTGAAGGTGGCAACACAAGTGGACAAGGTAGTCAAGAAAGCATACCGAATGCTCGCCTTCATTGGACGGGGCACCGGAATATTGCGCACAATTCTGGTCGCCACACTACCAGAAGGATGCGGAGGCTTTGGAGCGACTGCAGAGGAGGTTTACCAGGGCGTTACCTGGTCTGGAGGGTGTTAGCTACATGGAGAGGCTGAATAGATCGGACTGTTTTCATTAGAAAAACGGAGGTTATAGGGTGACCTGATAGAGATCCACAAGATTAAGAGGGGCATGGATAGAGTGGATGGACAGGCACTTTTTCCCAGGGTGGAGGGGTCAGTCATCAGGGGGCATAGGTTTAAGGTCATTGGGGCAATGTTTAGAGGAGATGCTCGAGGCAGGTTTTTTACGCAGAGGGTGGTGAGTGCCTGGAGCGCATTGCCAGGAGTGGTTGTGGAAGCAGATACATTAACGGCATTCAAAAGGCATCTTGACAAACACATGAATAGGATGGGTATAGAGGGACACGGCACAAGGAAGTGCTGAGGGTTTTGAAAAGGTTGGTCTCATAACTGGTACAGGCGGAGGGCCGAAGGGCCTGTTCCTGTGCTGTATTGTTCTTATGTGCAAACATGAATCCCTCCCTTCTGAAGACAATGACTCATTAGATATTAACCTAGAGGGTGGTTGTGTTCCAGTAGTTCTTCCAAATTGCCATTCTTTCAGAGAGATTTTGGAATGTGGAAGACTGCAGACTAATGAACCATGGACAACATCACAGTTGACACAACTTCCGCCATTGTTGATCATCCACAGAGGCAACATTTCTAGTGAGTTACTAAACAGGAATCCGAAGAGGGAATATTGGCTGTTTTCATTTGATCTTCCTCATCCAAAACATATGAGGCCAATTCTGAGGTGGAAATGAAAATCGCTTATTGTCACAAGTAGGCTTCAAATGAAGTTACTGTGAAAAGCCCCTAGTCGCCACATTCAGGTGCCTGTCCGGGGAGGCTGGTACGGGAATTGAACTGTGCTGCTGCCCTGCCTTGGTCTGCTTTAAAAGCCAGATATTTAGCCCTGTGCTAAAAGTCTGTACACAGCACTGGGGTCTAACCTGGAGTCCTTGGTCAATATGACTCAGTGCTCTGTTGGAAGGTTTACTTACCCACAAAGCCATCAGGTGAACTCTTACTTTTCATCTTAAGCGACAGTCAGACTAATTTTCCATTGGTCAGGAAAGAGGAAGTACAAAGTGATTTCTTTAAAAATAGCATGAGCAGGTGTCATGCTTTCAATTTAAACAGTTAAATCTGTTTGTTTGTACTAAATTGGATTCCAAGTATCCAAATTGACCATTTAAAAATATCACAAAAAGGTTTTGTTTTCGAAGAAATTTCCAGCACCATGCAAGTTTAGCCTATACTGCTATTCAAATTCTCAGTCAAAAATGCACATAGCTAGGCCTGAAAAGCTGGAGAATAAACAATGTAGTCTTGTTTGAAAACTCATCAATTCAGGAATTCTTTCGTCTACAGCTCAACATTTCAGCTTTTGCTCTTTTGCCATTTCTTTTTGTCTTTAGGATGAAAAGCAGTTGGGTGAAGAGAGGGCAACAGAGCTTTGCCGATTAACTGGGCTCTTCATACTTCGACGCACACAGGACATCATTAACAATTACCTCCCTCCAAAGACTGAATGGATTATCTTCTGCCGCCCAGCTGCACTGCAGCTTGAACTTTATCACAAACTGCTGGCATCCCATGCAGTGAAATCTTGCCTGCAGGGAAGTCTGGAGAACAGTTCGCACTTAATATGCATAGGGTTACTGAAAAAACTCTGCAATCACCCTACACTCTTCTTTAATACAATAAAGGTACTTGTTTGCAGTACACGTGAGTGCTTAACTCCTAGCAGCCTGTAATAAGTGCGCGAGACTCATTTATTTGTTAGACAATCATGTTGTGATGTATTTAGCTGCACCTAAAGAACTTGCTTGGTCAAGAACAGCTTTGAAATGCACTTAGTATTAACGGCAACAAAAACTGCAAGCAAATTTGATCTAAAATTAGTAATCCTCGGGCGCTGCCTTTTAAAGCTACAATGTCTCAGAAAATATATTTTATGATTTAAGTTGATCATTTTGATACCATATTTATTAACTACACAAAAAGCTTTCCATTGCAAGGTGATGCTTCTCTGAAGCATCCATTCCACCCCCTCCCCCCCCCCCCCACCCCCCCGCTTTTGTTACAAATTATTTTTTCCAATTAAGGGGCAATTTAGCGTTGCCAATCCAACTACCCTGCACATATTTGGGTTGTGGGGGTGAGACCCATGCAGACACATGGAAATGAGCAAACTCCCAAACTCCACACTGGTCGAGCCCAGGCCCGTGGCGCTGTAATGCAGCAGTGCTCACCACTGCGCCACCGTGCCGCCCATCTCTGAAGCATCCATGTTACTGTATTTAGGCATAAAAGAGAAACTAGGCATCAATAAAAGTATGTATCTGAGAGAAAATCACCCCAGGTGACTAGTTCAGAAGGACATTGGTGGGGGTCTGGCAGCACATTGTTGACTCTTTTAGGAGGCAAAAGTAGAGAGAGGAATAAAAGGTCAAATACTTACATTTAAACGTGTGTGCATATTAAAGAGTTATGTATTAGTGAGTAACTAGAAGTTAGAAGCAAAAGAGGTTAAAAGCAAATTCTGTTGCCCTGTGCTCACCAAAAGGTGTCATTGAAATGTAATCTGTTTACATTTTTTAGTTTATGCCTGTGGAGATCAAGATCATGAACTGTGTATTTGACATTTTGCCCTGAAGTGCGAGTTTTGACTTAGTTACTGGAATAAGCTAGCATCACCGTGAAGGTCAGAGGCTTAAATAAAAAATACACAATTTCAGACCAATAGACATCCTCATAACCCTTTGAAATATATGCTGACCTAGACATATTGTTTATGTCTCCTTCCCTAATGGAGTTGTTCACTCCATAGCATTCTCTTTATATGTTCTCAAAGAAGCATTGTATAGGAAAGTATACTTGTGGAGCACTCTTGCCGAAAGAGGTTACATATGTTTAAGGAAACCCTTGCTATTAAGGTTTAATGTTTAGTCCATTGGACTACTCAAAGTGTTTTTCCTCCATGTCCTGTAGTTACTTTTGGAAGTCTGTTGGGACTTTGGTAGTATTTTCTTAAAGCAGTCCATAAATCATCACCATATAAAGACATCTGTCCTACCAAACACAATTACACAGGGGAGCTGCAGAGCCTCATGGGCTAAATAATGCATTGCATTAAGAACCTCAGCAATAAGTTACTTAAAGCTTTGGAAACTTAACTGGATATGTTTAATCAAAATGGCAGATCTCTGCGAAATGCTTCCTCTTGTACATTTTCTTTTTAGAGACTGACATGTTGGGAATTATTGCGTTTTTTCCCACTTAAATCAGAATTAAAAGGTTTATTGTAATTTTTAATTCAATAAGCAGAATAGATGAACAAAAATTCACAGTTCTGCTTTGTATACTTGTGACTTAGTTGTGAATGATGCAATGAAATTAATAACTTGGTGATCAGGCATGCAGTTCTGAATGAAGACGAGATTCTGTTTAAATTTTGTATTGAATTCCTCTTTAGTATATATTCAAGAAAAAAGGTATGAGCGCGATTCTCCGGAGAAATTTCTAAGTGTAGTAGCCAGTGGGAATTGCCGCGAACTTCCCGGCGCTCGACCCAGTGAGGCCAGAAACGCATTTCAACGTTAATTGGTCCTCTTAACGAGGCCTCACGGGCTTCTCGCCGCAAGTGTTCACCTGCTGATTCGCTGGCACCGCACTCGTCAGCTCCACGCTAACAAGGTTGAGCAGCACTTAAGCTGCACAGTCAACCCCACCCAGCTCGCAACAATGGCGCCGAGGCAGCCAGCCCCAAGGTTCCGGGATGCAGACCTGTGGAGGCTGCTGGATGCTGTGGAGGCCAGGAGGGATGTCCTGTTCCCCCGAGGGTCCCGGAGGGTGAGTCACAGGGCACCAGTGCTGCCTGGGACGAGGTGGCGGTAGATGTCAGCTCGGGGAGTGTGACCAGGGGGACTGGTCTCCAGTGCCAGAAAAAGGCCAACGACCTACACCCGGCAGCACGAATGAGTAGAGACCAATGCCCCCCAAGGGAGCATCCTCCCTCCATCCCCCCATCACCACTGTGAGCCACGCGTGTGGCTAACGATGCCTTCCCTGTGTTTCTGCAGGAAAAGATCTCCCACAATCGGCAGGAGATGGCACAGATTGGCGGTGGGGTGCCGGACTTAAGAATCCTCATCTCCTTCAAGGAACGGGCCCTGGAGGTGACTGGTGCGGTTGAGGACAGATCGGTCACCCACATGGAGGCTGGCAAGTGCCACAGAGGTGAGGAACCACCGGGCACCACCTGGAGAACTTGTCAAACGTGGGTTGTTATTGCCTTACTGACTGAGCCATCCCACCCACTGACCACATGTCCACTCTCCTACAGGCCCATCCCGGTTGGCACCCTCTCCTGACTCCAAGGAGACCACCTCGGAGGAGAGCTCCAAGGATGCAAATGTTATAGTTGCGACACAGCTGTCATCTCCACCCTCCACCAGCGCAGATACACACACCTCGGTGGGACATGTTAGCGGACAGGCTTTTGGGGCACAATCTGGTGAGCACCACACTGCTGATGATGCAAATCAGGTGGAGGCAGGAACCCCCAGAGTGTACCAGGGGCATAGAAGGCCACAGGACGATTTGGGCAGCCTCCACTGCTGCCTAGACACCTAGATGTGTGGTAGAGCTAGGAGGGCAAAGCACATTGAGGATCATTCGGAGGTCTGCTGGATCCCAGGACCTAGCTGGGTCCCAGCCTGATGCTGAGCCTGTGGAACAGGGTTACCCAGAGGTGATGTAGATGATAGGGTGCGGCCTGGACGTTCAGAGGGAGATGTCAGCGTCACTCCAGCAGATCCATAGCTGATTGGCGAAATCCCAGAGGCTACGGCGCAGGAGATGGCGCCGGCAATGAGGGCACCGAGGCCAACACTGCTAGGATGGCGGCTGCAGTGGACAGTCTAGTGCACAACGTCAGCACCATTAGTGAAGGCGACCAAGGCGTCACGCAGTTGATGATGTCCATGGCTGAGGGTCTCTGCAGGATGTCCGACTCACTGGGGGATGTCACCCGAGTACCATGCTGACCTTGATGAGGTTTTGTGGGGTCAGTCCCGCTCTCAGATGAGCATTCTGAGGCACCGCAGAGCCTGTCCAGGTTTCAGGTGGGCATTGCTGAGACGCTGCAGAGCATGTCCCAGTCACTGAGTAGCATTGCAGAGGGCGAGACACGATGGTGCAGACCATGAAGAACCACCAGGGCTGGCAGAGCCACATGATGCATGGGCAGCCAGGGCTCAAACGAACTACCCCTTCATCCCAAGGTGAACCCCAGAGGCCCTAAAGGCACCGACCGGGAGGAGGGGGCGCTGAGTGCTCATCACATGGAGTGGCAGTGGTAGCCACCAGCTCCCCCGAGTTCCACCCCTCTGATGAAGCTGCGCTAGGAGTCAGCACCTGGGAGAGGGTGGCACAGCTGTGCACGTGCCGTTGACAAGTGAGCCGTGGCCCTCTGGCCCCAGAGGACACCAGGGGCATAGAAGGCCGCAGGACGAGTTAGGCAGCCTCCACTGCTGCCTAGACACCTAGATGTGTGGTAGAACTAGGAGGGCAAAGCACATTGAGGATCACTGAGAGCACCTGGGGTGGGGGAGGGGGGCACCATCGTGAGAGTGGGGACCTGTAGAGAACATTAAACACCCTTGTGCACAACCAGCAGATGCCTCTGTCACCTTTTTCCGCAATGCATCACCTCGTGCATATGATGGGTGTGAGCAAGCACTCAGCAGACAGGCAGGGGCAGACTACGGCATAGATTGAGGAGTGACAGAGCTCAGCTCTCTGCGGGTTATCATCATACCCATGACAGTGGTAGAGCTGACGGTACCGACACAGTCCCAGCACCCTAGAGTAATGTGACACATACCTTGAGAGGGTGGGAAATGGGGTTGGCGGGGAATTTGGGGGGGGTGTATGGTACCGATGTTGGACCAGGCCACGTCCGAAGCGAATCGGGCGTGTATGAGGACCTCCCTGGCCCTCCGGGCTTGCCGGTCCCCCAGTTTCCCCCCTCAGTTTCCTTCCCGGCCTCGTCCTCCAGCCCTTGCTGGTCCAGCCCCTCCTCATCATCCTTGTCCTCCTCCTCGGAGGTGGCCACATATTCTTCATCACCAACCTCCAGCTCCTCACCATGCTGCTGTGCGAGGATGTGGAGGGCACACCTGACCACCACAAAGCGGGCGACCCTCCGGACGGTGTACTGGAGTGCACCACCGGAGCGGTCGAGGCATCGGAACCACCTCTTGAAGAGTCTGATGCACCACTCAATCACAGCCCTCTCCTCAGTGGGCACCCCTTATCCCCAAAGAGACTGCCGCTCATCCTGGGGTGCTCCTCGAAGAGGCTGGGGATGACTGACTGCCCCAGGATGTAGCTGCCATGGACACTCCCCGGGAAGCGTGCACACACATGCATTATCTGCATGCGGTGGTCGCACACAAACTATATGTTAAGGGTGTGGAACCCTTTTCTGTTAACGTAGGGCACCCCCAGACGGCCTGGTGAGCGCAGGGCAACATGCATTGCAACTATTACCCCCTGGACCTGGGTCATCCTGGCATTGGCGGAGAAACCTGCTGCCTAGGCATCTTGTCGGGCTTGGTTCCTGTCAAAGACTATGTAGTCTTCCTCCCGGGCAGACAGGGCATTTGTTATCTGTCGGATGCACCTCTGGGCTGTGGCCTCTGAGATACAGCACATGTCCCTGCTTAAGCCATGGAATGACTTCGAGGTGTAAAAGTTCAGGGCTGCGGGGACCTTGATGTTCACCAGGAGCAGGTGTCCACCTCCACATGGTGCCAAGTCCGTGAGGACATGGCACAGGTGCCGCACCATCTCCTTGTTAAGGCAGAGCCTCTTGTGGCACACGCTGACTGTCAACTGTTCAAATGATCATTGAAGCCTGTACACCCTGGACCGTCGCCAGACTCCCCCTCTGGGTCCCTCCCTGGCCTAATGGGCGGCCGTGTCCTCGGGTGTGGGGCTGGGTCCAGCACATGGGCATCTGCCTCGAGCATCTGCAGGCGCTGCTGCAGCTGCCGCCGCCTTCTTCGGCGTCTGGACGCATCACATAGCACCAGCACCACTTGGGCAACTTCTGCGTCAAACATCCTTGCCATTGGGTTCAATATCTGTAAGGCATTGGGAAAGGCATTAGACTGACAAAGGTGGCTCACAGCCTGGGACCTTTCATTCCCCCACTGATCTTCCCCCACCCCCCACATGGAACGCCCTGCCCCCACTGGACCTCAGACCCTGCACCCCGGATATCCGCTCACAACGTCACCTGGATTGGGTGCAGGTCCCCTCCCTGTGGCACTTAACCACCCTCTGTGGACATGAACCCCAAAGCTGTGTCCCATCCCTTGGATGTTCGGATGCCGGCTGCTGCATGTGTGGTGTTGCCTCCCGCAGTGTTCCGGCACAGTGTCTGATTGGGATGCTCGGCAACGACCCCCACATGCTACATGGCCTGCCCACTCACGAGGATCCACTTGGAATATGTGCAGTGCTCACTTAACCACGATTGCCAATTCCCTATAAGCTATATAGCCTTCAGCTGCACGGCCAGAAGCCTTGGCAGTCAGTGGGGGTTATGGGTGGACAGTGGGGCAGGCAGGCAGAGACAAGGGCTGCCCCCGGAGTGGGTACACACGATCCAGGTGTTGGCATGGTGGTGCCCCGAATGGTGGCTTCCCCCCCAGCTGTGAGTCCACAACCCCCTGCCGAGCACTGGGGCAGCATGCTCATCGCCCCCGGGCACTTTGCCTGTAAAAAAAGATGGCTGCTCAGTCCTCTGCTCCCCAAAAAAGCTGTTCCGCCAGGTTCACATTTTTTAAAAGGGGTACGAATCGGCGCCAGCTGGGATGCCACTGAATGACGGGAGGCTGTTGGATATAGGGTGGCTCCCATTAATTTTATGGAAATAGGGCTTAAGTGGCGATAATTGGATTCTCGCCACGCTAGGGGGAGATCCCGATTTCATCTAAGGGAGCGGGCTGGTTGCATCGCAAACTGTTTGGCACCTAGCACGGATCTTGTTTTTGGCCACTCCCGCAGTTCACTGGCCTTGTGTTACGCTTGAGTAAGAGCGTAACGAGGCCTGAGAATCGCGCTCTAAGTGTTGGAAATGACGGATGATTGTCCAATGAATATGGAGACTGGCGAGGTGGAAAGTAAGGACAAAGGATCCCTGTCGTGCTAGTGCTAAAGTCAATATTTTCCCGCTTCTGTAGTAGAAAGATTCAACATGCTCGTTAAGACAAAATAACAAGCTTTATTTACAAAACGACTGCATGCAGAAATGGCTGAAACTTGAAGTCAGAGAGCAGTCAGTGAAACTTGCTGATTCCTTCTCAAGTCCGCATTTTCACAGAGAATCAGCTCAATATTTATACATTATCATTATCAAGATTGCGTGGCAACAGCATAGTCAGGAATTTGATCGGAAATAGAAACGGAAGCAATGTCATAAAACAGACCTTTTTTGGTTGCATCACTCATCCCATTATCTTGTCCTTGGAGGGAACATTGAAAGGTCGGAGTAGAATTATTTCTTGCTGAACTTATCTTGTTTTATTCCTACGGCCCAGGGTTATGACGAGTTAGTTTTATCAGGAGTTGCCGAGGTCCGGTATTTTGGAATGGCTCGACCTTCGCTGATCTTTTTCAGACTTCAAGTTATGCAGAGTTGGCCTTATCAGTCTTACAGTCTGAAATGGTTAGGGCAGCATTTTTTACAGGGGTCTGGTGAACTGTGAGCATTCTTTACATGGGCCTGGTGAGCTGGAATGAGTAGTTCAGCCTTTCTTACATTGTATCAAACATTTTGACCAGTCTTCCCATTGACCAGTTTTCCCATCATGCCATTACTTAATTCGTACCATATCACACTAGGTGTTAATTCATTCTGAAGAGGCTGAAGTAGGGAACAGGGCACCAGTTGTTTTCTTAGTACTAGACTTATTGCACAATTCGACATTATGACTGTCTGTCTCCTCCCTCACCATCCTCACCGGGTCCTGAAAATCTCCCTTGAAATGTGCTTAAGGTATTTAATCAATGATTGCCCTCCACCTCTATATCCATAATCTTAATAATACAATTAACACGGCGAGGAGAGGAAAGGGGACATGAAATAGAACAAACACGCTCAAAGCTCCTTTAACCACCATGTCAAGGGCAGAATTGGTTGAAGAAAAGGGAAGGCACATCAGATGCACAGATATTTAAGGCTGCATTGTCTGAACAGATGCAATGGAGAGGGAGCAAACGGAATAAAGTCCACAGGAGACTTCCTGAATGCTTTTGCAATCCACATTGCCAAATGCGTTATTTTTGTGCCAGCAAATTTTGATGTTGTGATCTTTATGGCCAACCCCAACCTCGTGAATGAAAGTGGACTCAGCGAATTTTATCATTCATGGATTTTGGGCAACGTTAGCAAGATTAACATTTGAGGCCAATTCTAAATTAGTCCTGAGGAGGTGGTGGTGAGGCACTGTTGTCCGTGATATTTACTGTTGGGTAGGAATTTCCAGGATTTGGATCCAACAATGATAAAGAAGCATTTTTCCAAATCAGCATGGTGCATGACTTGGATGGGGGAATGAACTTGCAGGTGGAGGCATTCAAAAGTATACCTATTATTCTTGTTCTAGGCAGTATATGTTGGAGGTTTGCACAGCACTGTCAAAGGAACTTTGGCAAATTGCTGCAGTACATCTTGTAGATTCCCACTGCTACCACATTGCAGAGGTGGTGAAGAGATTGCAGAGGTAGTGAAGGGAGCGGATGTTTACGGTGGCGAATGTGTCTCTAATGAAACGGGCTGTGCCATTTTGAATCGTGTTGAGCTTCCTGAGTATATTTAAACTGCACTCATCTGAGCATGTAGAGAGTATTCCGTCACACTCTTGACTTGTGCCATGTGGAAAAGCTTTGGACATTCAGGAGGTGAGTTACTCACTGCATAACTGTCCTATCCTTAGTTGCCTTGAGAAGGTACAAGTGGCAATTCAGTGGTTTATTGGACCATTTCAGCGAGTCACAAATAGGCATTTCTGAGTAAGGCTGGCGGATCATCTTCCCTTGAAGACAGTGGACCAGATGGGGTTTTTATTTCAATCTGGTGGTTTCGTGACCACCATTACAGATATTAGCTTTATATTGCACTGCATTTAGTTAACTGAATTTAATTTCCAATCTCCCATGGTAGGATTTAAGTTCCTGTTTCTGGATCATTAGTCCGGACTTCTGGATTATTAATCTAGTAACATAACCACGATGCGACTATACCCATACGTGAGGCACAGCATATCTAACTCTTCTCTAATCTGAGTGATTTTTATTACAAAGGGATTGAAGTAAAACAGTAGAGACGTCTCACTACAATTATACAGGGCTTAGTGAGACCATAGTTAGAGTACTGAGCGTCGTTTTGGTCTCCATGCCTAAGGAAAGACGTATTTGCCGTAAAAGGAATACAGTAGTGATTCACCAGACTGGTTTCTGGGATAATGGGATTGCCATATGAGGAGAGATTGACAAAGGCTTAGTCTATATTCCTTGGCGCTTAGAAGAATACAGTACGAAGTCTTGCAACACCAGGTAAAGTCCAACAGGTTTGTTTTGAATCACTAGCTTTCGGAGCGCAGCTCAATTGTGGAAGGAGCTGTGCTTTGAAAGCTAGTGATTCGAAACAAACCTGTTGGATTTTAACCTGCTGTTGTAAGACTTTTTACTGTGCCCACCCCAATCCAATACCGGCATTTCCACATCTTAGAAGAATAAGAAGTGACAGAACTGTAACATGTAAAATTTTTGAGGCTGTGGCGGGGTAGATGCTGAGAAAATATTCCCCCTGGCTGGGAAATCTAGAATATGGGGTCACAGACTCCGAATTCTTTCATGAGAAACAAGGGTCATTGGCAAGGATTGACATTTGTTGCTCATTCCTAATTGCCCGTGAGAAGGTGGTGGTTAAGAGGTTACTGTATCATAGATAAATTCAAAGAGTAATTTTGTGCTTTGCATTTCAATGAATAGTTGGAAAATAATGTGTTGCATATGTCTGAATTTCTGATGTGAACTTCCAGCAAGTGAGGTTCCACATTAGACCAAAGTCTGAAATTTGTTCCTCTTGTGTCGTTCTAACGGAAGGGGAAAATTACAACTTGGGATCAAATTGATGAAAACCAACTCAGTTTATAATTGCAAATCTGTCACAATGCGGTAATTTATTTCCGTCTCTTTGGTGCCTTAGGGAAAGGAGAATCGCTGCATAAAACGTGATTTTGACTCTCCGTTGGAAATTAGCCCATATGATGATCTCACTGGCATATTTCCGATAAACTATGAACCAGGTGCATTTACTGCAAAGGATTCGGGGAAGCTACAAGTGCTGATCGATCTTTTAGCTGGCATTCACATACACAGTTCAACTGAAAGGTAGAGTAAAAGCTTCTGTGTTTGAGTTGATGGTAGCTATGAAAACATTTGCACAAACTTATTTTAAATTGTATCTCTCACTGGTCAGTCATGTGCAACCAGGGTGACTTTTTAGATCCAGTTCATAGTCCTCTCTTTGAACAAGACCCCAAAGTATGTATCTGTCAAAAATCATTGTGTTGATAATATTTTATGAATTGCCACAAAATAAATTTAACTTGATGTACTGACAGCCCATTAATATAATGTAAAATTTTACAGCAGATGTTAAACCATTTGACTCGTGCATGTGCCAGGTCTCTGAAATAGTTTTCCTTTCAGTTCAGTCTCTTGTCTTTTCTCTAATCCATTTTAATATATTTTTTATGGAAGGCATTTTGGATTCTGTTTCCACCACATCTCTATGAGCGTTCCATGTCACAACAGCTAATCATTCTCCCAAATTCTTCCTTCATTCTTTTGGCCACAATCTTAAATCTACACACTGTTTGAGGGTGTGGGGAGGGTGTGTGTGTGGGAGGGTTGCTGACATGGGTGTGGTTGATGTGGCGCAGTTGGGAAGGGATGAATGGTGGTGGACATCCAATGGTGGGCCTGGAGGGTCACGTGATGCGGACGGGGGTTGCCCCAAAAAGGGATTTGGCTGATTAGAAGGGGGCGGGGAGCAACCCCCCCTCCTCTCCGGACCAGGTTGGTCAAGTGGAAGGTGAGGGGTTTAAATGGGCCAGTTCCACGGTCGCATGTGTTCACTCATCTGAGGAGTGTGAAGGCGGACGTGGCTTTTTTGCAGGAGACGTACCTGAAGACAAGGCTGAGAAATGGATGGGTGAGGCAGGTGTTTCTTTCGGGGCTGGAATAAAGACGAGGGGGTGGGGTGTTGGTCGATAGGCAGGTTGCGTTCACTGTGGGGAGTACTGGTGATGTGGATATGTGATGGTTAGTGGGATGTCGGTGTTTCTGGTAAATGTTTATGCCCTGAATTGGCATGGCATGGGTTTTATGAGGTGGGTGTTGGGGAAGATCCCGGACTTGGACTCGCATCGGTTGATTAATGGGAGGGGGATTTTAACACAGTCATAGATCCGAGCTTGGATTGGTCGAGTCCCAAGTCGTCGAAGGTTGTGGACTTGTGGTGGTTTGGAAGGCCGAGGGCAAAAGAGTTTTCATACTTCTCCCATGTGCACCTGGTGTACTCCCGGATTGATTTTTTTTGTGTTGGACAAGATGTTGCTGGTGTGGTTGGCCGATTCAGAGTATTCGCCAATTGTGGTTTCCGACCCACGTGCCGCATTGGGTGGATTTAAGGGTGGCTGGTGTGTGGAGGCTGGGTGTTGGGTTGCTGACGGTTGGTGAGGTGTGTGAGCGGGTCAGGACTGCCTGTTGGGACTACGCGGGGCTGAACAACACGGGGAGGTTACGTTCGCCACGCTGTGGGAGGCACTCGACTATAGTCATGGGCAGTTCATAAAAATCCGGGCGCATAGGGAGAAAACGGAGTGGGAGGAGGGGTCAAGGCTGGTGATCAAGATTTTGAGGGTGGAAAGGAGATATTTGGAGGTGCCGGAGTAAGGGTTGTTGAAGTAGAGGCAGAGGCTCCAGATTGAATTTGGGCTCATTTCTATGGGGAAGGTAGTGACCCAACTGTGGAGGGGCAGTGTATGAGTATGGGGTAAGGTGAGTCGAATGTTGGCCCATTAGTTGAGAAAGCAGCTGGGGAGGAGGGGATGCAGTGGTTCCTGATGGTTGAGACTTTCCCAAAGTGGGGGAGGGGCTAGTTCAGAGACGAGGGGCCCCAATTGGGCTGAGGGAGGTGATGGATTGTACAGGGGCGATGCAGGTTTCGGGACTGGACGGGTTCCCAGTGGAGTTTTCTAAAAGGTTTGGGGTGGACCGGGGGCCATAGTTGGTGAGGCGTATAATGAAGCAAGGGAGAAGGGGGATATCCCCCCTCATTGTCGCAGGCTTCCATCTCCCTGATTTTGAAGAGGGACTGTAGCCATCTAAGATGGCCACCTGCAAAGGACCATGGGAATTATGGCCAACCCAGGACTCAGACAGATACAGAGCCTTTGTGTATCTGAAACACAGGTAACCAGGCCTGATCAAAACCCCCGCTCGTTTGCATTTCAATGGCCCATTTTCCCAGGACAATATAACTCCAATCAAGCAACCGGTACAGCCACAGACTGATCGGCGCCACTCCCTTTACTCAGAGAGCCCAACTGCCAAGGCCAATGACCACTAAGGACCTGCCCAGCTACCAAGCCACCCGCCCCTTTATTGGCCAAAATCGAAGACAACCGAGCCCCGTCGAACTATTGGGTCCAAAGTTAAGGACCTCCCCAAAGAGCGCAAAATCCCAGAGGGACAAAAGAGGACACAGCCATGTGCTTTATCTCTTTTGGATCCGGCCTGTGCCAACCCAACTGTAGCAGGAACAGCCAGCCAAATTGAAGACCAGCGATCGCTACCTGACGGATGAGCCCAGCAGAAACAGCCGCTTTCTTCGAACCAGCCAAGTGAAATCCAGATAAAGGCCATATCAATTTGCACAGTGCCGGTCGCCCTGAAGTTAAGTGTAGGTTATTGTAGCTGATAGATGTAGTTTAACTCCGTAGATATTGTATTTGCATGTCGAGGTAACTCGTGTGTATGTAAATAAACATTCTTTTGAACTAACTAACTGGTTGTGTGGTCATTTAATTGCTATAAGGGAAGCCTTGTGGTTCACAAACATTATCATTAATATTAGCAACAGTATTGGCAACGCTGTTGAGATCGAAAACGGGCAACAGGACAAGCACCCGGAGCAGTATGGGTTGTACCGCCCAATATCACTATTGAATGTGGACGCCAAGTTGTTGGCGAAGGTGTTAGCATCGCGAATTGAGGACTGTGCTGAGGATGATAGACGAGGGTCAGATGGGTTTTGTGAAGGGGAGCCAGTTGCTGGCGTATGTCAGGAGGCTACTCAATGTAATCATGATGCCTTTGGAGGGCAGGAGGTGGAGGTAGTGGTGGCGATGGACGCTGAAAAGGTGTTTAATTGGGTGGAGTGGGCGTATTTGTTGGTGGTGGTGGGGCGGTTTGAGTTTGGGTAGGGGTTTGTGCGGCTGCTATATAAGGCGCCAGTCGCGAGCTTGCGGACAAACTGAGTGAGTTCGGGGTACTTCGGGCTGCACCGTGGGACTGAGGCAGGGGTGTCTGCTCTCCCCGTTGCATTTTGCCTTGGCAAAAGAGCCACTGGCAATGCCGCTTAGGGTGCCGATGGATTGAAGAGGGATTGAGCGGGAGGAGTGTCGAGCACAGGGTCTCATTGTATGCGGATGACCTGTTATATATTTCGGACCCGTTGGGCAGTATCGGAGGCATCATTGAGGCCCTGGGGGCATTTAGATGGTTTTCGGGATACAAATTGAATATGGAAAAGTGCGAGGTGTTCCCAATTGAGGCAAGAGGGCGGGAAAGGAGACTAGGGGAGTTGCCATTTAGGGTGGTGGGGGTGAGTCTCAGGTATTTGGGTATCCAGGTGCCGCTGAGTAGGGCACAGTTGCATAAATTGAACTTGGCTCAGCTGGTGGAACAGATGAAGGTGGACTGTGGGATGTGCTGTCGCTGGCAGGCCAGACAGAGAAAATGGCAGTGCAGCCGAGGTTTTTGTTTGTATTTCATAACCTCCCAATCTTTGTTCCCAAGACGCTTTTAGGAAGGTCATCGGGCTGATCTCTGGGTTTGTGTGAACGGGGAAGATACCGCAAGTGTGGTGGGCCTTCTTGAAAGGGGTGTGAGTGGCTGCTCGCATTGGTGTTGCCGAACATTATGAACTATTATTGGGTGGCGAATATTGCTATGGTAAGGAAATGGGCCGTGGAGGAGGGGTTGGTGTGGGTATGGATGGAGGCGGCATCACGCAGGGGTTTTGAGGGCTTTGTTGTCGGTGCCTTTACCGTTCTTGCCAGCTAGGTACTCTGTGAGCCCAATGGTGGTGTTGGCCCGAATGGTGTAGGGGCAGTGGAGACAGAATTTGGGCCTGGAGGGTGCTCTGGTGTGGGGTCCAATCTGTAATAACCATAGGTTTGCGCCGGCAGGGCTCGATGCGAGGTTTAGGGGGTGGCAGCAGGCAGGGATTGAGCGCTTTTGCGACTTGTTTATTGAGGGACAGATTTGCGGGGCTGGAGAGCCAGGAGGAAGTGTACGAGTTGCCCAGGGGGAATGGCTTTCGGTATCTGCAGGTTCGGGACTTCATAAGGAGAGAAGTGCTGTCCTTTCCTGGCTGCCGCCCCTGGGATTGCGAAATAGGGGAGGGGAAGGTGTTGGGATGTTTATAAGGAGTTGATGGAGAGGGAGGGAGCCCTGGAGGGGATATTAAGCGTAAATAGGAGGACGAGCTGGGAGGGGAGGTGGGAGCCAAGACATGAGCGGAGGCCTTATGGAGGGCGAACGTGTCCTCGTCATGTGTGAGTTAAAGCCTCATCAAGTTTAAAGTTGTGCATAGGGCTCATATGATGGTGGCGAGGATGAGTAGGTTCTTTGCGGAGATAGAGGATAGGTGTGTGCGGGGTAGGGGGGCAGTGAATCACATCCACAAGTTCTGGGCGTGTCCGAGATTGAGGGGGTTTCTGACCGGGGTCCTCGGACATGATGGTGAAAAGGGTGTGGTGGTGGTTCCGAGTCCAGAGGTTGCGATATTTGGGGTATCAGAAGACTCGGGAGTCCAGAGGGTGAGAGGGGCCGATGTTTTGGCCTTGGCCTCCCTGATAGCCCGGAGACAGATTTTGCTAGAGTGGCGGGACTCGGAGCTGCCGAAAGGAGGAGTACGGGTGAGCAACCTGGCGATAAGGGAGTTAAAATGGGGAAGTTGGGAAGCGAGGTGGGATTGGCATCAGGGGAGCAGGTGGGGTGTGGTTGTTTGTTGTTTATTGAATTGTTCTGTACTTATTTTATTGTGTGTGTGTATATATGAAAATGCCTGAATAAAATATTTTCTAAAGAAAATCTACACACTCTGGTTACCAACTTGCAAAATTATGTGAATTGTTTTTCTGTATTTACATTGAAAGCTGTCCCAATATTGAACATCTTTATCACTACTTCGCCAAACCACCTTAATTTCTGTAATACCTCGAGAACAAGATTGTTCATCGTTCCAGTCCTTCAGTAAAACTCCTTCCTAAAGTAGAGAGTTTATTTCATTTGTGCATTCAGGGGATATGGGCGTTTCCGGATAGGCACTAATTTATTGCCCATCCCTAATTGCCCTAGAAAAGAAAGTGGTGAACTGCCTTCTCGCACTGCTGTAGTCCATGTATTGTAGGTACACCCACAGTGCTGTTGGGAAGGGAGATCCAAGATTTTAACCCAGCATAAGTGAAGGAATGGTCATATAGTTCAAAGTCAATATAGTGTGCGACTTGGAGAGGAAATTGCAGGTGGTGGTGTTCCCATGTGTCTATTGAGAATTTGGAAGATGCTGTCAAAGGAGCCTTGGTGAGTTGCTGCAGTGCATCTTGTAGATGATACACACTTCTGTCACTATGCATCGGTGGTGGATAGTGTGCATGTTTAAGGTGGTGAATGGTGTGCCAATCATGTGGACTGCTTTGTCCTGGATGACGTTGTGCTTCTTGAGTATTGGAACTGCACTCATCCAGGCAGATGGAGAGTATTTCATCACACTCCTGACTTGCGTCGATGGAGAGGTTTTGGGAGTCGGGAGAAGGTAATTTACCCAGTGCAGAATTCTCAGCCTCTGCTTTGTTCTTGCAGCCGTAGTATTTATGTGCTGGCCCAGTTCAGTTCTTGGTCAATGGTAATGCTCAGGATGTTGATGGTGTGGGATTCAGTGATAATAATTAAGGAAGGTGGCGAGATTGTCTCTTGTTGGAGATGGGCATTGCCTGATACTTGTGTGGCAAAAATATTACTTGCCACTTATCAGCCCAAGTCTGAATGTTGTCCAGGTCTTGCTGTATATGGACAAAGACTGCTTCAGTATTTCTGGAGTCGTTAATGGTGCTGAACATTGTGCAATCATCAGCAAACATCCTCACTTTTGACTTTATGATGGTTGGAAGATCATTGATGAAGCAGTTGAAGATCTGTCAATCACACCCTAGCCACATTTTTGATACCCTTGTAACCATTAAGATCAATACTCCCTCTCACCCTGGATGTTCTCCCTGCTACCGCCCCATCTCCGTATTCGTAAGTCCAAAGGACACAGATTTGATCATCAATGGAAGACAACTGGTTGATCTATCAATCAGCATATCTGACTGGCTGGTCAAAGCACTATTGAAGTCTTCTTTCCATCACCTAACCATTCAAAATTCATTCTGGGTTGCACCAATAACTTCCTTGGTTTTTCATCTCCACATTAAACCGTCGTCTTGAACCAGTCTCATGTCTCTTCCACGATCACCTCCAACAGACCTGTGTGGAGTTCATGGACATTTTTGTCACAAAGATTAAGACCATAATTTCACAGTCTTTGTTGTTTCCCTTGCTTCTCCTAGCCCATTGGACCAAACCGCCCATAATGTTCCCTGCTGCCCTAACTCTGAATTTGTCTTGTTCTCCAGATTCTATCCCATCTCCCTGTCTCACCTTGCTTTATCCAAGCTCATCTTGCCCAGGCGGCCCACCTTCTGCGCCCCCCTCCATGTTCCCACCAACATGTTGACCATTCAACTTCCCTTCAATGTTAGCAGATGTTGTTAACGATTCTCTCTCCTTGGGCACTAGACCTAATCTACTGTCATCGTCCTCGGCTAAAACAAACACTCCTCCTGTTCTTGTAAGCTACTGCACCATCTCCAACCTTCCTTTTCTCTCCACAGCCCAGTCACCATCCATATCCATGCATATGTTTCCCACAATTTCATGTCTGAATTCCTCAAATCAGATTTCTGCCACAGTATTGAGACAGCTGTTATCAAAACCACAATGTTATCAAAACCACAAATGTCATTCTACATGACCATTACTGTGATCACATGAGGAGAGATGGACTAAGTTGGGATTGTTCTCGCTGGAGTTCAGAAGAAAGAGGGGGGATCTCATAGAGACTTATAAAATTCTAACAGGACTAGACAGGGTAGATGCAGGGAAGATGTTACCAATGATAGGTATGTCCAGAACCAGGGTCACAGCCTGAGGATTTCAGACAGAGATAAGGAGACACTTCTTCACACGGTACTGAGGGAAGGGGAGAGAGTATTGGGGCAACTGAGTTGTCGACCAGGGTGTTGTTGCAGAGGGAATGGTCCCTTTGAACAGCTGAAAGGAGAGCAAAGGGGAAGATGTTTTTGGTGTTGTCAGCAGATTAGAAAAGTTGATACATAGATACATAGAAGATAGGAGCAGGAGGCGGCCTTTTGAGTGGTGAGCCTGTGGAATTCATTACCACAGGAAGTTGTTGATGCTAAAACTTAGAATATATTCAAGAGGCGACTGGATATAGCTCTTGGGGAGAATGGGATCAAAGGCTATGGGGAGAAAGCAGGATTAGGCTATTGAGTTGGATGATCAGCCATGATCGTGATGAATGGCGGAGCAGGCTCGAAGGGCCAAAAGGCCGCCTCCTGCTCCTATCTTCTATGTATCTATGTATCAACTTTTCTAATCTGCTGACAACTCCAAAAACATCTTCCCCTTTGCTCTCCTTTCAGCTGTTCAAAGGGACCATTCCCTTTGCAACAACAGACGACTCAGTTGCCCCCAAAACTCTCTCCCCTTCCCTCAGTACCATGCCATGCAAGCACAGGGGATCCTCTCCTTTTTCACTGTCCCAGGCCCCAAACATTCCTTCCAGGTGAAACAGCAATTAACTTGCATATCTTTCAATTTAGTATACTGTATTCATTGCTCACCATGCATTCTCTACATGGAGAGAGTGTCTTCCAGGAGACTGCCAATCAGTACACAAACATATCCTGAGCTTCTGGTACCTTGTCATTTTAAACGTCCACTGCACTCCCACTCATGAATGGAATATAGGTGTCCTCCGCAAAGTCAACGTTTATTGTTCATTCTCTAATTACCCTTGGGAAAGTGGTGGTTAAGATGCCACCTTGAACCGTTGCAGTGCATGTGAAGGTACACCCACTACTGTTAAGGGAGGCAGTTCCAGAGTTTTAAAAAATATATATTTTATTCAAGATTTTTTGGCCAAACATAACAGCACATAGCGTTTCCTTTACACAGCAATAAAACAATATAAATAACAATGGCCAGTTTTAAACAAGTAAATAAATAATATATGAACAAAATCAAAAATAAAACTAAATGGCAACTGCCTTGTCCAAGATATATACTCTCCAAAAATACAATCCAATATACAATTACATATACCAAATACCTATACATATACAATAACATCCCTTAGAGTCCTTCTGGTTTCTCCCCCCCCCCCCCCCCCCGGGTTGCTGCTGCTGTCTTCTTCTTTTCCATTCCCTCTATCTTTCTGTGAGGTATTCGACGAACGGTTGCCACCGCCTGGTGAACCCTTGAGCCGACCCCCTTAGAACGAACTTAATCCGTTCCAACTTTATAAACCCTGCCCATGTCATTTATCCAGGTCTCCACACCCGGGGGCTTGGCTTCCTTGCACATTAACAATATCCTGCGCCGGGCTACTAGGGACGCAAAGGCCAAAACATCAGCCTCTCTCGCCTCCTGCACTCCCGGCTCTTCTGCAACCCCGAATATAGCCAACCCCCAGCTTGGTTCGACCTGGACCCCCACCACCTTCGAAAGCACCTTTGCCACCCCCACCCAAAACTCCTGTAGTGCCGGGCATGACCAGAACATGTGGGTATGATTCGCTGGGCTTCTCGAGCATCTCGCACACCTATCCTCTACTCCAAAAAATTTACTGAGCCGTGCTCCAGTCAAATGCGCCCTGTGTAACACCTTAAATTGTATCAGGCTTAGCCTGGCACACGAGGACAATGAGTTTACCCTACTTAGGGCATCAGCCCACAGCCCCTCCTCAATCTCCTCCCCCAGCTCTTCTTCCCATTTCCCTTTCAGCTCATCTACCATGATCTCCCCCTCGTCCCTCATTTCCCTATATATGTCTGACACCTTACCGTCCCCCACCCATGTCTCTGAGATCACTCTGTCCTGCACCTCCTGCATCGGGAGCTGCGGGAATTCCCTCACCTGTTGCCTCGCAAAAGCCCTCAGTTGCAAATACCGAAATGCATTCCCTTGGGGCAACCCATATTTTTCCGTCAGCGCTCCCAGGCTCGCAAACGTCCCATCTACGAACAGATCTCTCAATTGTGTTACCCCTGCTCTTTGCCATGCTCCAAATCCCCCATCCATTCTCCCCGGAACAAACCTATGGTTATTTCTTATCGGGGACCGCACCGAGGCTCCCGTCTTTCCCCTGTGCCGTCTCCACTGCCCCCAGATTTTCAGTGTAGCCACCACCACCGGGCTTGTGGTGTATTTCTTCGGTGAGAACGGCAACGGCGCCGTCACCATAGATTGTAGGCTAGTCCCCCTGCAGGACGCCCTCTCCAATCTCTTCCACGCCGCTCCCTCCTCTTCTCCCATCCACTTACACACCATTGAGATATTGGCGGCCCAGGTGTACTCAGTTAGGCTCGGTAGTGCCAGCCCCCCCCTGTCCCTACTATGCTGCAAAAATCCACGCCTCACTCTCGGGGTCTTCCCGGCCCACACAAAACTCATAATACTCTTCTCAATTCTTTTGAAAAAAGCCTTTGTGACCACCACTGGGAGGCACTGAAACACAAAAAGGAATCTCGGGAGGACCACCATTTTAACCGCCTGCACCCTCCCTGCCAGTGACAGGGACACCATGTCCCATCACTTAAAGTCCTCCTCCATCTGATCCACCAACCGCGTTAAATTTAGCCTATGCAATGTACCCCAATTCTTGGCTATCTGGATCCCCAAGTACCGAAAGTCCCTTGTTACCTTCCTCAACGGTAAGTCCTCTATTTCTCTGCTCTGCTCCCCTGGATACACCACAAACAACTCACTTTTCCCCATGTTCAATTTATACCCTGAGAAATCTCCTAACTCCCCAAGTATCCGCATTATCTCTGGCATCCCCTCCGCCGGGTCCGCCACATATAACAACAAATCATCCGCATACAGAGATATCCGGTGTTCTTCTCCTCCCCTGAGTACTCCCCTCCACTTCCTGGAACCCCTCCATGCTATTGCCAGGGGCTCAATCGCCAGTGCAAACAATAATGGGGACAGAGGACATCCCTGCCTCGTCCCCCTATGGAGCCGAAAATATTCAGACCCCCGTCCGTTCGTGACCACGCTCGCCATCGGGGCCCTATACAACAGCTGTACCCATCTAATATACCCATCTCCAAAGCCAAATCTCCTCAGCACCTCCCACAAATAATCCCACTCCACTCTATCAAATGCTTTCTCGGCATCCATCGCCACCACTAACTCCGCTTCCCCCTCTGGTGGGGGCATCATCATTACCCCTAACAGCCTCCGTATATTCGTATTCAGCTGTCTCCCCTTCACAAACCCAGTTTGGTCCTCATGGACCACCCCCGGGACACAATCCTCTATCCTCATTGCCATTACTTTGGCCAGAATCTTAGCGTCCACGTTCAGGAGGGAAATAGGCCTACAGGACCCGCATTGCAGCGGGTCTTTTTCCTCCTTTAGGAGGAGCGATATCGTTGCCTCTGACATAGTCGGGGGCAGCTGCCCCCTTTCCCTCGCCTCATTAAAGGTTCTCATCAGTAGCGGGGCCAGCATGTCCACATATTTCCTATAAAATTCAACTGGGAATCCGTCTGGTCCCTGGGCCTTCCCCGCCTGCATGCTCCAAATTCCTATCACTACTTCCTCCGTTTCAATCTGTGCTCCCAGCCCCACCTTCTCCTGCTCCTCCACCTTAGGAAATTCCAGCTAGTCCAGAAAACACATCATTCTCTCCTTCCCATCCGGGGGCTGAGCTTCATATAATCTTTCATAGAATGCCTTGAACACTCCATTCACCCTCTCCGCTCCCCACTCCATCTCTCCCTCCTCATCTCTCACTCCACCTATCTCCCTCGCTGCTCCCCTTTTCCTCAGTTGGTGGGCCAGCAACCTGCTCGCCTTCTCCCCTTATTCGTACTGTACACCCTGTGCCTTCCTCCACTGCGCCTCCGCATTACCCGTAGTCAGCAAATAAAATTCTACATGTAGCCTTTCCCTTTCCCTGTACAGTCCCTCCTCCGGTGCCTCAGCATATTGCCTGTCCACCCTCAGAAGTTCTTTCAGCAACCGCTCCCGTGCCCTACCCTCCTGCTTTCCTTTATGTGCCCTGATTGATATCAGCTCCCCTCTAACCACTGCCTTCAGCGCCTCCCAGACCACTCCCATCTGGACCTCCCCATTATCATTGAGTTCCAAGTACCTTTCAATACACCCCCTCACCCTTAAGCACACCCCCTCGTCCGCCAATAGTCCCATGTCCATTCTCCAGGGTGGACGCTGTTCTTTTTCCTCCCCTATCTCCAAGTCCACCCAATGTGGAGCGTGATCCGAAATAGCTATAGCCGTATATTCCGTCACCTTCGGGATCAGCACCCTTCCCAAAACAAAAAAGTCTATCCGTGAATAAACTTTGTGGACATAGGAGAAAAACGAAAACTCCTTGCTCCTAGGTCTACTAAATCTCCAGGGGTCTACTCCTCCCATCTGCTCCATAAAGTCCTTAAGCACCCTAGCTGCTGCCGGCCTCCTTCCGGTCCTGGACCTCGATCTGTCCAGCCCTGGTTCCAGCACCGTGTTAAAATCTCCACCCATTACCAGCTTCCCCGCCTCTAGGTCCGGGATACGTCCTAGCATGCGCCTCATAAAGTTGGCATCATCCCAGTTCGGGGCATATACGTTCACTAAGACCACCGCCTCCCCTTGTAATTTGCCACTCACCATCACGTATCTGCCCCCACTATCCGCCACTATGGTCTTTGCCTCAAACGTTACCCGCTTCCCCACTAGTATGGCCACCCCCCTGTTTTTTGCATCTAGCCCCGAATGAAACACCTGCCCCACCCATCCTTTGCGTAGTCTGACCTGATCTATCAGTTTCAAATGCGTCTCCTGCAGCATAACCACATCTGCCTTAAGTTTCTTTAGGTGTGCGAGTACCCGTGCCCTCTTTATCGGCCCGTTCAGCCCTCTCACATTCCACGTGATCAGCCGGGTTGGGGGGCTCTTTGCCCCCCCCCCCCCCCCTGTCGACTAGCCATCCCCTTTTTTTTTATCCAGCTCCTCACCCGGTTCCCACGTAGCTGTGCCCCCCCCAGGTGGCGCCCCGCCCACCCCACCCCATACCGGTTCCCCCTTCTCCGCAGCAGCAGCAACCCAGTTAACCCCCCCCCCCCCCCCCGCTAGATCCCTCACTAGCGTAATTGCACCCCCCATGTTGCTCCCAGAAGTCAGCAAACTCTGGCCGACCTCGGCTTCCCCCCGTGACCTCGGCTCGCACTGTGCGACGCCCCCTCCTTCCTGCTTCCCTGTTCCCGCCATAATTATCATAGCGCGGGAACAAAGCCTGCGCTTCCCTTTTGGCCCCGCCCCCAATGGCCGACGCCCCCAGCTCCTCCACCTCCCTCCCTCCCTCCCTCCCCCATGACATGGGGAAGAGAGAAAAGTTACAGGGTCGCAGGATTAACAACTTAAAAATCATCTCTTCCCCCCTTTTCCCCCCTCTTCGCCCCCCATATTAGCCCCACCACTTTGTCTCAAACGTTCTTTTTTATACCCCACTTATTCCAATTTCTCTTCGACAATAAATGTCCATGCCTCATCTGCCGTTTCAAAGTAGTGGTGTTTCCCTTGATGTGTGACCCACAGTCTTGCCGGCTGCAGCATTCCAAATTTGACCTTCCTTTTATGAAGCACCGCCTTGGCCCGATTAAAGCTCGCCCTCCTCGCCACCTCCGCACTCCAATCTTGATATACGCGGATCACCGCGTTCTCCCACCTACTGCTCCGAGTTTTCTTTGCCCACCTGAGGACCATCTCTCTGTCCTTATATCGGAGAAATCTCACCACTATGGCTCGGGGAATTTCTCCAGCCCTCGGTCTTCGCGCCATAACTCGATAGGCTCCCTCCACCTCCAACGGACCCGTCGGGGCCTCCGATCCCATTAACGAGTGCAGCATCGTGCTCACATATGCCCCGACGTCCGCCCCCTCTGCACCCTCGGGAAGACCAAGAATCCTTAAATTCTTCCTCCTCGCATTATTCTCCAGCACCTCCAGCCTTTCCACACACCTTTTATGGTGTGCCTCGTGCATCTCCATCTTCGCCACCAGGCCTTGTATATCGTCCTCGTTCTCGGCAGCCTTTGCCTTCACGACCCGAAGCTCCTGCTCCTGGGTCTTTTGCTCATCCTTTAGCCCTTCAATCGCCTGTAATATCGGGGCCAACAGCTCCTTCTTCATCTCCTTTTTAAGTTCTTCCACGCAGCGCTTCAAGAACTCGTGTTGTTCAGGACCCCATATTAAACTGCCACCTTCCGACGCCATCTTGGTTTGTGCTTGCCCTCCTTGCCGCTGCTCTAAAGGATCCACCGCAATCCGGCCACTTTCCTCTCCTTTTTCCATCCGTGTCCGGGGGGGATTCCCTTCTGGTTAACCGCACAGTGTTTTTAGCCGTTAAAATTGCCGTTGGGGCTCTTATTAAGAGCCCAAAAGTCCGTTCCACCGGGAGCTGCCGAAACGTGCGACTTAGCTGGTCATCGCCGCACCCGGAAGTCCAGTTCCAGAGTTTTAACCCAGCAAGAGTGAAAGATCGGCGATACACCTCAAAGTCAGAATGGTATGTGGTTTGGAGGGAAATTTTGAAGCGCTGATGTTCCCGTGCAGCTCTGATCTTTTCTGGGTTTGGAAGATGCCATAGAAAGGCCCTTGGCACATTGCTGCAATGCATCTTGTATATGGTACAGCCTGCTGCCACTGTATGTCAATGGTGGAGGGGTGAATGTTTAAATTGTTGGATGGCATGCCAATCAGGCAGGCTGCTTTGTCTTTGTTTCAAACTTCTTAAGTGTTGTTAAAGTTGCATTCATCCAAGTGGGAAGTATTAGACACATTCTTGACTTGTGCCTAATAGATGGTGGATAGGCTCTGAGGAGTAAGTAGATAAGATATTCACTGCAAAAACCCCAGCCTCTGACCTGCTGTTTATATGGCTAGTCCAGTTAAGATTCTGGTCGATGGTAATCCCAGGTAATACTATTATTCACTATATTTTCATCATTTTCGCCATACAAAAGAGAAACAAACAAAACAACCCCAACAAAATAAAAAAGAAAGCAGTCCCCTCCCCTCCAAGTCCACAACCCCTCCCTCCTTCCAACAACATTCAACGGCAACCGACACCCCGAAAATTGCTTCTAGGGGACCAGGCTCCACATCCCCCGAGATTGTGCCAAATACCTCCCGCCAAAACCTTTCCAGCTTCGGGCAGGACCAAAACATATGAACGTGGTTTGCGGGGCCCCTCCCACATCGCTCACAGACATCCTCCACCCCCTCAAACAGCCGCTTAATCTTCGATTTTGTGAGGTGTGCCCTATGCACGATTTTCAACTGGACCAGCCCCAGCTTCGCACTCGAGGTTGAGACATTTACCCTTCGCAGCAATTCACCCCACAGTCCCTCTATCCATCTAACCATAACCTTCAGTGTCCTGTAGACTCCAGGGTGGTACCGGAGGACTGGAGAATTGCAAATGTTACACCCTTGTTCACAAAAGGCTGTAAGGATAGCCTCAACAATTACAGGACAGTCAGTTTAACTCCATAGTAGGCAAGCTTCTAGATACAATGATTCCGGATAGAATTAGTGGTCACATGGAAAAATGTGGGTTGATTAGGAAGAGCCAGTATTGATTTCTAAAGGGTCATGTTCAGCTAACTTGCTGGAGGTTTTTGAGGAGGAACAGAAAGGGTCAATGAGGGTAATGTTGATATGGTGTATGTGGACTTTCAGAAGGAATTTGATACAGTGCTACTCAACAGACTTGTGAGAAACGTTTTAGCTCTTTGAATAAAAGGGACAGAAGCAACATGGATACAGAATTAACTGAGTAATAGGAAACCAGGAATAGTGGTCAATGGATATTTGTGGGGCTGGAGGAAGGTTTGTAGTTGTGTTCCCCAGGGGTCGGCATTAGGAGCCTTGCTTTTCCTGATAGATATTAATGATCTAGATCTTGACGTGCAGGGGACAATTAAAAAATTTACGGATGATAGAAAACTTGGATGCATTCTAAAATGTGAAGAGGACAGTGTAGAACTTCAGAAGGAAGACAAGTTGCAGTTCAATGAGAAGTGTGAGGTGATGCATTTTGGGAGGAAAAACATGCAGAGACGATATACAATCAGGGGTAAAATTCTTAAAGGGGTCTGCAGGAGCAGACGGACCTGGGTGTATATGTGCATAGATCACTGAAGGTGGCAGTTCAGGATAGATTGGAGAGGTTGAGACTGTTCTCCTTGGATAGAAGAAGGCTAAGTGGAATTTGATAGAGATGTTCAAAATCGTGAGGGGGCTGGGCAGAATAGATGGTGCGTAAAAGGAGCAAAAACAAGAGGGTACAGATTTAAAGTGATTTGCAAAAGAAGTAAATGTGATGTGAGACTTTTTCGCACAGTGAATGGTTTGGGTCTGGAATGCATTACCTGGAAGTGTGGTGGAGGCAGCTTCAGTCGGGGCATATTAAGAGAGCATTAGGTGAATACATTAATAGAAACAATATGCAGGGGTGTGGGGGAAAAGGCACGGTAATGGCACTAAAGCAGAATGCTGGTTTGGCGAGCTGGTGATGACTTGATGGGCCAAATGGCGGCATTCTGCACCATAACAATTCTGTGAAAGCAGGAAATTCTGATTAATCTTTATAAATCAAACGTTTTGCCTTAATTGGAGTATTGTGTCCAATTTTGGACTCCAAACTTCAGGAAGCTGTGAAGACCTTCGAGAGCCTTTGAAACGTTTTATAGGAATTATTCCAGGGATGAGGGACTTCAGTTATGAAGATAGATTTAAGAAACTGCAGCTGTTCTCCTTGGAGAAGAGGAGGTTAAAAGGAGATTTGATAGAGGTGTTCAAAATCATGACAGAATCCAGACAGTAAATGCAGAGAAGCTGTTTCTGTCAGCAGATGGGTTGAGACCCAAATGACACAAGTTTGAAGTGTTTGGAATAAGAATAAAATGAGAAGAGGAAAATGTTTTAATGTAACCAGTGGTTATGATCTGGACTACACTGCCAGAAAGGGTGGTAGAGACGGATTCAATCATGGTTTTTAAATGGGAATCGGATAACCACTGAAGGGAAACTATTTGCAGGACTGTGGGGGAAAAGACGGTGGGGTGGACGAACAAAACTACTCTCGCAGAGAGCTGTCACATGCTCGATTGGCCGAATGAGCTGTTGTGCTGTAACAATTCTATAATTCTAGAATTTAATCTCTCCTGCTTTCCACCCTATAACAGACCTTCCCTTTTGGTTTTTAATTTTTTTCCAGTCCTGATTAAAGGTCATCAACCCCTGCCGGTGTTGCCAGGCCGCATTGAGTATCTCCAGCATTTTATTTTTTTAATGCCTTGTATCTCACTGATGACTCATTATGAAAGATGTTTTTATTGACAAAGTTCTCACTAAATGCCTTTCTTTGTTTTGCTACATTAAACCCACTATATAAATGCAAGTTGTGTTGAAGTTATATTGAACGTATTTTCTGAATGGAATGTATACAGGGCAATAATGTGATAATTATAATCTCTTATTGTCACAAGTAGGCTTACATTAACACGGCAATGAAGTTACTGTGAAAAGCCCCCAGTTGCCACATCCCGGTGCCTGTTCGGTCACAGAGGGAGAATTCAGAATTCTCAGCTGGTACGGGAATAGTATGCAGCTTCAGTATATCTTTGAAATCAAGATTTGCAATGAATTGAAGCTATAGAAAAACTGGCCACATGAGGGAGCTGAGTGGATATGCGTTGCAGAATAATGTCTCTATCAATGTAGATTCAGCCTCTAAATCCACAAAGTCAATTTAACCTTTCCACAAAATCATTCAAATAAATATCAGTAGAAGTCTAAACTAATTAAAGCTTGAAAATAATGAATGGTTCATTATTACGACTTTTTTCCTTCGATTTCATAGAATGTATGGTGCAGAAGGAGGCCATTCGGCCCATTGAGTCTGGAAAGGGCATCCTACCTAAGCCCACCAATCCACCCTATCCCCATAACCCAATAACCTCACCTAACCTTTTTGGAACACAAAGGGAAATTTAGCATGGTCAATCCACCTGACCTACACATCTTTGGACTGTGGGAGGAAACCGGAGCATCCGGAGGAAACCCACGCATACACCGGGAGAACGTGCAGACTCCGCATAGACAGTGACCCAAGTGGGAATTGAACCTGGGACCCTGGTGCTGTGAAGCTACTGTGTGCTATCATGCCACCCTGCATTTGTAACTCGATGTAATAACAATGAGATTACAATCACTGTAAAATGAATTTATGTTTGTGGGCAGGTTTGCTGTCCCAAATTGTAATTAATTTTAGATGTACTATATTTCTAAGCGTCATATTCGGATATTACAAATTTGCACACCTGGGTCAAGACTTCCCAGTCCTGCCCGCCCCGGGACTGATTGTTTTTGCTCTAGGTCAACAAGCCTTTTGCTTGTCCATTAAATTTTCTGTCTGGATTTAGGCCCTGGTTTGTAATCTCATGTATCCAGAATCCGAACTCCAGACTTAAAACCTGCAGGGTCCATTGGCTGTTATGATCCATTACTTTTGATGAATGGGAAATCCTGCAGAACCTGCTTACGCTGGGAGTACAAATTTGTTAAATGACTGTCATGGCTTATTGGCTAAGAATTCTTGTTCAGGATACCGATTTCTTTAAAACGTTGTACTTGTGTTGGTCCAGGTTGTTGATGAACAATCACCCATTTACCATTTGTGCAGGTCCTTATTTTAACTTTCTCTGTTGCAGAGTTGTGCTGATTTCAAATTATACTCAGACATTAGATATCTTGCAAGAAATGTGCAAGTCTTTTGCGTATAGCTATACCCGACTGGATGGGCAAACACCCGTCAGCCATCGACAACAAATTGTGGATTCATTTAATAGCAAACAGAACAAGAATTTCATCTTCCTGCTCAGCTCAAAGGCTGGTGGTGTTGGATTAAACCTCATTGGAGCATCCCGGTTGATTCTGTATGACATTGACTGGAATCCAGCAAATGACGTTCAGGTATATATACAAGACTATAATATAAAAGAAATATAAATGAAATAAGGACTAGTAAATACTGTATAAACTAGTTATGTTTGAGGCTGAAACTATTTGTGATTCATGGTGTATTAACAATTCGTAAAATGTTGCATTTTCAATGGACTTGTGTTTTATTATTATTTCCAGGATGAAGATGTGTTCCACTCTCCTCAATCTTGGTGTAGATAGTATAGATTTCACCAAGTGCTTGAGACACTGCATGTCTTAGCCCTTGAGATCAGAAGCAGTATAATCAGTGGCCCCTTGACAAAGAGTTTGCCAAATCCTATTGTTTGTAACATTGGAAGTAGGAGGTTAATAACCTACCCTTGATTATGATATTAATATGGTCCTCATCCGGTAATGCATTCCAAATCCTAACTACACATTGTGTAAAAAAGGTTTTCAGTATGCCACCTCTTGTTCTTTTGCCAATCACTTCAAATCTGTGACATCTTGTTATTAGTCCTTCAGCCCTTGGAAGCAGTGACTCTTTATTTACTCCATCCATACCGCTCATGATATTAAACTCCACTATCAAATCTCCTTTTAGCCTTCTCTGTTCTAAGGAGCTTCTCCAGTCTACTCACATAGCTATAATCCCTCAACCCTGAACTATAAATCATTTCTGTATTGTCTACAAAGTCTCTGTGTACTTCCCAAAGTATGGTGCCCAGAGCTGGATGCAATACTGCAACTGGGACCAAATTGGCATTGTTTAATGGTTGAGCACAATCTGAATTTGAACTTGATTTATTGTCACGTATACCAAGATACAGTGAAAAGTATTGTTCTACGTACAGTCCAGACAGATCGTTCCATACATGAAAAAACATAGGACATGCATAAATACACAATTTAAATACATAGGTACTGGCATCAGGTGAGCATACGGACTGTAGTACTACTCAGTAGAGAAGATGTGTGGCGAGATCAGTTCAGTCCATAAGAGGGTCATTCAGGAGTCTGGTAACAGCGGGGAAGAAGCTGTTTTGAACCTGTCAGTGCGTGTTCTCGGAGTTTTGTATCTCCTGCCCGATGGAAGAAGTTGGAAGCATGAATAGCCGCGGTGGGAGGGGTCTTTGATTGTGCTGCCCGCTTTCCAAGGCAGCGAAGATGTAGACCGAGTCAATGGATGGGAGTCGGGTTTGTGTGGTGGACTGGGCTGTGTTCACGACTCTTCTGGCTTTTGTACTATTTCTGCTTATAAAGCCTAGAATTTCTTTTTTTTAAAAAACATTTTACTTGCATTTTCTATATTTCTAAACAATTGTATATATACATATTTTTCTTAACCTCGTTAATGTACAGAAAGGTTTATCCTGTCCTTCCTTCAATTAACTTTATATACATTTCGCCGTGTTCTGGCTCGGCCTATGGTCCCTTCTTTCCCCCCCCCTCCTCCTTCTGCCCTCCTCCAGCCCTCCTCCTCCCTTGCGTACCCCCCCCCCCCCCACCCGTCCCTTTTCTTCCCCCCCCCCCCCTTTTCGACTTTGGCTGTGTTTGCTTTTGTGTTCGGGGGGGGGGGGGTTTACCCCCTCCCACCTCTTCTCCTCTTTTGTGCCTATCTAACCTTCCCTCTGTCTTCTCCTCTTCCCCCCTCCCCTCTGGTTGCGCATTCCTTTGGTTCCTCATCTATCTTGTTTTTTTTCCTATCCCTCCCTCTTTTCTTTCTCTCTTTCCCGTTTTCTTATCTTACTCCTCATTGCTGGCCTGGAACAGGCTGACAAACTGCTCCCATGTATCGAGGAACCCTTCCTCCAACCCTCGGATGGCATACTTAATCTTCTCCAGGTGAAATTTCAAAAAGTCTGCAGCTGTTGGTGGTGCTGCTGATCGCCAGCCGAGCAGAATTCTCCAGCGTGCGATTAGGGAAGCGAAAGCAAGGGTGTTGGCCCCCTTCCCCATGTGTAGTTCTGACTGCTCCAATACCCTGAAGATAAGCCTAGAATTTCTTATACTTTATTAATGGCTTTGCTAGCATATCCTGTCACCGTCCAATATTTGTGCACAAACACCTACTGGTCTCTCTGTTCTTGCACTCCTGTTAAATTTGTACCATGAAAATTGCATTGTCTATCCTCATTCTTCTACCTAAATGAATCCCCATGCATTTTCTACATTGAATTTCATCTGCTATGTATCTGCCAAGTCCCATGCCACTGTTGCTTTGAAGGCTATTACCATCATGTTACTTTTATTATAGATCCAAACTTCATGTCTTAATGTGAACAACCAGCCAATGTCCCACCATCTGTAATACATGTATCCTGTGCACACACAAAACGTGATTCAAGATTGCTATTTGTTATAATTTATTTTTTAAAGTATTAATTTTTATGCTTCTATTTCCCAAGGCCATGGCCAGAGTATGGAGAGATGGTCAAAGGAGACCTGTGCATATTTACAGATTACTAACTACAGGTTTGGCACATTACTTTACATTAAATAATTGGAATAATTATCAGATAGATCTATTATTTGAATAGTGATACTCCCTCAAATGCCTGCTGAAGGCCAACAGACCATGATTCTCTATTTTAAAATGGTCTGTAAATAAGCCTGAACCTAGTAGTATATTTTTCAACTAAACAGCAGAGATAACCTTTTGTTTCAGAGATTTTATTGCATGGAGAAATTGTACAATATATTGTAGAAGCAATGCACGGTGCTATAACAATGGAAAAACATGGGTTTGGTTCCTTAGACACTTAGAATACCAACCTCAGGAGCACTAACCATAACAAGTAGTCAAAATAATTTTTACAAATAAGAACTCCTGCTGGATTTGGAGAAGAGATAAGTTGGATGACACAGGATACTGAATGAGCACACTTGACTCATTTTCAGAAGCTATTTGTTAAAGGCTTTTAAAGCTAACTAAGAAACCCATGTGCCAGTGAGGCGCAAAGTCAGCCCAGCTTCCTGCCCCTACTTGGTATCCTTATTTTCTCCGTTCTCAACCTCATTGTTGATGAAGATGTAGGAAATAATCCCCCAGCAGGTAATCCAGAGCACAGAATCTTGGGATTAGAAAATAGGAGCAGGAGTAGACTATTCGGCCCTTCGAGCCTGCTTCGCCATTCAATATGATCATGGCTAAAGCTCTATCTCAACATCATACTCCTGTGCTCTCCCCATACCCTCAGATGCCTTTAGTGTCTAGAAATATATTTCCTTTAAAAAAAAAAAAAAAAAAAAAAAAAAATTTTTTTAAATTATTCTCCTTTTTCACATTTTCTCCCAAATTTACACCCACCAATAAACAACAATCAGTAACGAATGTAATGTCAATCCCCATATCAATAACAACGATTCCATCCTCCCACCAAATCCCAGACATTGGCCCGCATGTTAACATAAACAAATGACAAAAAAGGAATCAGGAATCACCCACAATCACCATTAACGTATACAGTCCCCAACCCCCTGAATGTTCAATGTAATCCAATTCTTGAAAGTATATTATGAATAATGCCCATGAATTGTAAAACCCCTCCATCCTTCCCCTCAGTTCAAATTTGACCTTTTCAAGCGTCAAGTATTCCAGCAGGTCCCCCCACCAGTGGAGAGGTTGATCTCCACCCTAGCAGGATCTGCCTTCGGGCGATCAATGAGGCGATGGATACATCTGCCGCCGTGACCGTTTCCAACCCTGGCTGATCCGACACCCTGAATATGGCCTCCCGAGGGCCCGGGTCCAGTTTCATGTGCACCACTTTACAGATTACCCTAAACACCTCGTTCCAGTAATCCTCCAGCAGAGGACCCCCCCTGAACGTGGTTAGCCCCACCCCCTGCAACGTTCACACACATCAATACCCCCTCAAAGAGGCTCATCCTCGCTCTTGTAAGGTGCGCTCTATACACCACCTTCAGCTGTCTCAGCCCCAACCTCTCACACGAGGTGGAGGCGGTCACCCTCCGGAGCACCTCACACCAGAACCCCCCCTCCATACCCTTTCCCAACTCTTCCTCCCACTTTGCCTTGATCCCATCTAGTGGCGCCTTCTCCTCCTCCAAAATAGCCCTGTAAACTGCCGATACTACCCCCTCCTCCAGTCCACCTGTCTTCAGCACCTCCTCCAGCAATGTGGAAGCCGGCTCCACTGCGAAGCTCTGTATCTCCTTTCTGGCAAAGTCTCGAACCTGCATGTGTCTAAATATTATCCCTGCTCCAGTCCATACTTTGCTCCCAGCTCCTTCAATCCCACAAAACAACCCCCAAGAAACAAATCTTTTAGTGTCCTAATTCATTTCTCCTCCCATCTCCAAAAATTTCCATCCCACTTCCCTGGCTCAAGTCTGTGGTTCCCCCGAAACGGCATTTCCCTTGACCCTGCTCCCAACCCGAAGTGCTGTCGAAACTGCCTCCAAATTCTTAATGAAGCTATTACTACCGGGCTCCCTGAGTATCTCCCCGCGGCCGTTGGGAGTGGCGCTGTTGCTAGCACCTTCAATCCCGACCCTCTACCCAAACTCTCTCCATTCTGACCCATTGGGAGTCAGCCCCTCTGACCCAGCTCCGTACCTTCTCCACATTCGCCGCCCAGTAATAATACATCAGGTTCGGAAGACCCAAACCTCCTACCCGCCTTCCTCTTTGTAGTAGCACCCTTTTAATTCTGGCCTCCTCCCCTCCCCACATGAACGAGGTAATAATGATAATAATAGCTTATTGCAAAAGTAAGCTTCAATGAAGTTACTGTGAAAAGCCTCCAGTCGCCACGTTTCAGCGCCTGTTCGGTGGAGTCGGGGAGGCCGGTACGGGAATCGAACCCACGCTGCTGGCCTTGTTCTGCATTACAAGCCAGCTGTTTAGGCCACTGTGCTAAACCAGCCCCTCAATCATCCCTTCAATCTCTCTTTTAAAAAAAAAAAAATGCCTTTGGCAGGAAAACCGGCAGGCATCGAAAAATACACCGGAATTGCGGCAGCACATTCATTTTATCCGCCTGTACCCGACCCGCCAGTGACAGAGGGAGACCATCCCACCTTGCCAGGTCAGCTTTCATCTTCCCCACCAAACTAGAAATGTACCTATGGAGCCTCCCCCCCCCCCCCCCCCCCCAATCTCGAGCAACCTGCACCCCCAGGTATCTAAAGTGAGTCCCTGCCTTACGGAATGGCAGCCCCCCTCACCCCTGCCGTCACTCCCGGCAAGAAACCTCAAAATATTCACTTGTCCAGATTTAATTTGTACCCCAAGAAAGACCCAAACACCCGAAGCAGCTCCAGTATTCCCCCTATTGACACACTCTGTTCTGACACGTATAATAACAAGTCATCGGCATATAAGGACACCCTATGCTCTATCCCCCCCGCACTATCCCTTTCAATACCCCCAAACTTCTTAATGCGATGGCCAATGGCTCAATCGCGAGTGCAAACAGCAGGGGAGACATAGGACATCCCTGCCTAGTCTCATGGTGTAGAGGAAAGTATTCTGAGCTGATGTTATTTGTGCGGACACTGGCCCTCGGCTCCTTATATAATAGCTTTACCCATTATATTATATTTCATTCTTAAATATATTCAGTAATTTGGCCTGTACAGCTTTCTGTGGTAGAGAATTCCACAGATTCACCACCCTCTGAGTGAAGAGGTTTCTCCTCACCTTTGTCGTAAATCCCATATCCCGAGACTGCGACCCCTCGTTCTCAACCCCACCCCCCCACTCGCCTTGACACTGAGCTGCTGTGTTTTTTTAAAAAATATTTTATTCAAGCATTTCATAAAGAACAAACCGGGTGGCATGGTGGCACAGTGGTTAGCACTGCTGCCTCACAAAGCCAGCAACCAGTGCTCAATTCCAGCAGGTCGCTGTCTATGTGGAGTTTGCACGTTCTCCCTGTGGCGGCGTGGGTTTCCTCATGGCTCTCCAGTTTCCCCCCATAGTTGAAAGACATGCAGGTTTGGTGGATTAGCTACGCTAAATTGATGCTTAGGGCGCGATTCTCCAAAATGGAGACTAAGTGTTCGCGCCGTCGTGAACGCCGTCGCGTTTCACGATGGCGCGAACAGGGCCCGGGCACAACCTATTCTGGCCCCCACAGGGGGCTAGCACGGCGCTGGAGCGGTTTATGCTGCTCCAGCGTCCTTACGCGCCGCTCCAACCCGCGCATGCGCAGTTGGGGCAGCCCAATCTTGCGCATGCGCAGCTGGGCAGTGCCATCCTGCGCATGCACAGGGAACTTCTAAAGCACGACGACCCCTCACCAACATGGCGCCGGTGTTCTTGGACCGTCCACGGAAGGAGGTAGGCCCAGGGTGGTGGGGGTGGGGGGGGGAGAGAGGCCGGCCCGCCGATTGGTGGGCCCTGATCTCGGGCCAGACCCCATCGGAGGCCCCCACTGGTGAAGGAGCTCCCCTCCCCACAGGCCGCCCCCCCCAGCGTTCCCGCAGGTTTCCTGCCGGCAGCGACCAGGGCTGGACGGTGCCGGCGGGAATCTCGTGTCGTAGCAGCCGCTCGGCCCATCCGGGCCGGAGAATAGCGGAGGCCAGTGAAGCGCCTCGATTGCCCTCTCGGCGGATTCTCCGACGTGCGCGTGCAGACCTCGATGGAGCCGTTCCCGCCGGTTGGGAGAATGGCGGGACGGCGTTGGACTGCGTTGCGCGGGAAAATGGCGTAAACACCGATTCTCTGGTACGACGTATCATGGGAGAACCGCGCCCATTGTGTCCAAAACGTTAGGTGGGGTTACTGGTTTGACGGGGATAGGGTCGGAGTGTGGGCCTAGGTAGGGTACTCTTTCCAAGGTTCGGTGTAGACACGATGGGCCAAATTATCTACTTCTGCACTGAAATATTCTATTCTATTCTAAAAGTAAAATTATACAACATTATAAATAATCAACAACCAATCCCCACTCCCCGCTCTCCAACCATGCCCCCTCCTCCCGCCCTGTCTTCCCTATTTTAACCCCCTCCCTCTTCCCCCCCACCCTTCCCCTTTTGCTGACACCTCAATCCTCCTTAAAGAAGTCAATGAGCGGCTTCCACCTCCAAGCAAATCCATCAACAGCCCCTCAGGGCAAACTTGATCTTCTCCAGCCTCAGGAATTCTGGCAGGTCGTTCACCCAAACCCCTGCTTTCGGCGGCTCCAAGTCCCTCTATCCAAGTAAAATCTGTCTCCAGACTATCAAGAATGCAAAGGCCAAGACATCAACCTCTCTCGCCCCCTGGACTCCCAGGTTTTCTAACACCCCAAATGTCGCTACCTTTGTACTCTGTGCCCCCTTTACCCCCAACACCTTGGACATTACATCCACAAAGCCCTGTCAGAACTCATTTAACTTTGGATATGCCCAAACATGCAGACCCCCTCCCCAATCATCTCCTCCTTCGACAACACCTTGTCCTGCAACCCCAAGGGCTGAAAGCCGGGAAAGGTTGGCACCTCTCTCCTGGCAAAATCCCGAACCTGCAAGTACCTGAAACCATTCTCCCCAGACAGCTCACATTCTTCCTCCAGGTCCTCCGATTTCGCAAAGCTGCCCCAGGACCCTGAATCGCTCAATCCCTGCCTGCCGCCATGCCCGAAACCTCGCATTCAACCCTCCCGGTGCAAACCTATGATTATCACAGATCAGTGCTCACACACACCGAGGCACCCTCCAATCCCAAGTGCTGCCTCCACTGCCCCCATACCCTCAAGGCCGACACCACCACTGCGCTGACGGAGTACCTGGCCGATGAGAACAGCAGAGGCGCTGTTAACAATGTCTGTAAGCTTGTTCCCCTACAAGAATCTGACCCCATGCCGACCCCTCCCCCACTACTTATTTCCTGACCATGGCAATGTTCGCCGCCCAGTAGTAGTTCAGTGCTGCCATGTTTATTGTTGGTGAAATAAAATACAGCAATGGAAGTCAACATGCATAAAAATGAACGGTATAACTAATTATACAACACCACTTCAGTGGAACTCTATTGGAGGATTTCCTTATTACTTTTGTTAAGTTGAGTTCCTGATGGTAGTGTCCTAAGCCCACCATCTTCAACTATTTCATCAATTGCTTTCCTTCCATTATAAGGTCAGATGTAGGGATGTTTGCACACTGTACAATGTGAGCACCACTCGTGACTTCTCAAACACTGAAGCAGACAATGTCCAAATGTAACAAGATCTGGACAGTATCAAGGCTTGAGCTGATAAGTAATATTCGCACCACAAAAAATGCCAGGCAATGACCATCTCCAACAAGAGAGAATCTAATCATAGCCCCTGACATTCAATGTCATTACCATTGCTAAATCCCCACTAGAATATTCTGCCGAGGTTCTTGTTTATTTGTCAGGCTCTCCCGATCTTTATATCAAAGGCCTCTTTTCGGAAAGTAGACACAATCATCTCTGACTTTGTATGGGCGGGGAAGGTGCTGAGGGTGGGGAGGACCCTGCGGCAGAGGCAGAAGGAGGGGTTGGCGTTGCCGAACTTGCTTCATTATTATTGGACGGCGAATGTGGACAAGGTGCGGCGGTGGTGGGAAGGAGAAGGGGTAGAGTGGGTTAGGATGGAGGAGGAATCTTGTAAGGGGTCGAGTTTGGGAGCTATGGAGACAGCAGCATTGCCAATAGCTCCGAGAAGGTATTCAGCGAGCCCAGTGGTGCAGTCCACGGTGAAGATGTGGAATCAGCTGAGGAGGCATTTTAGGGTGGAAGGGATGTCGGTGCTAACGCCACTGTGCGAGAATCATGGGTTTGAGACTGGTGGGGTTGGATAGTGTATACAGGAGGTGGAGGGAAGTGGGGCTGGTCAAGGTGAAGGATTTGTATTTGGAGGAAGGGTTCGCCAGTCTGGAGGAGCTAAGGGAGAGGGTAGAGCTGCCGAGGGGTAGTGAGTTCAGGTATCTACAGGTTAGGGACTTTGTACGAAAGGTCTGGAAGGAGTTCCCTAGATTGCTGGGATACACGCTGCTGGGGCGACTGCTGCTTCCGGATGTGGGAGGGGAGGGATGAATTGGGATATATATAAGTGGCTGGGGGAGCAGGGAGAAATGGGAAGTGGAGTTGGGAATGGAGATCAATTGGGGAGTATGGAGTGAGGCACTGTGAAGGGTAAACGGGACCTCCTTGTGCAAGGATGAGCTTGATACAGTTTAAGGTGGTGCACAGGGTGCATATGACTCGGGCGAGAATGGGTGGCTTCTTTCAGGGGGTAGCAGATGAGTGTGAGAGATGTGGGCGGGGGCCAGCGAATCATGCACACCTGTTTTGGGGTTGCGAAAAATTGGGAAGATTCTGGGCGGGAGTGTTTGCGGTCTTAGCCAGGATAGTGGAGGAGGAGGTGGACCTTTGGTGGCGATATTTGGGGTTTCAGAGAAGCCGGAGCTCATGGAGAGGAGGAAGGCCGATGTCATGGCCTTCGCCTCTCTTTTTAAAAAAAAAACGTTTATTAAGAATTTATCAACAAAATTTTCACCCATACAAACACCCCCCCCCCCCCCCCCGTGACAGAAAGAAAAGAAAAGTCGCATAGCAAGACATAAACATATCAAATCGACATAATACAGAACTTTGTACAGTGGATTCCTCCCGCACATATCAACTTTCCTGAACATTTATGTATTTTCTTGCCCAAGTGCCCCCAGGAAAACCCCCCTTCCCTGTCCACCCTTCTCCCCCCCCCACCCCCGAAAGAGATGTCCCGTCCCCCCCCCCCCCCCCCCCCCCCCCCCCCCCGCCCCGGGTTGCTGCTGCTGCTGACCGAACTTCATCTAACGCTCCGCGAGATAGTCTAGGAACAGTTGCCACCGCCTGGAGAACCCCTGCGCAGACCCTCTCAAGGCAAACTTTATCCTCTCCAACTTGATAAACCCTGCCATGTCATTTATCCAGGCTTCCACACTGGGGGGCTTCACGTCCTTCCACATGAGCAAGATCCTCTGCCGGGCTACCAGGGACGCAAAGGCCAGAAAGGCCAAAAGGTCAGGATACCGGCCTCTTTCGCCTCCTGCACTCCTGGCTCGTCCGCCACCCCAAATAATGCCAGCCCCCAACTTGGCTTGACCTGGACTTTCACCACCTTGGACATAGTCTTCGCGAAACCCCTCCAGAACCCATCCAGTGCCGGGCACGACCAGAACATGTGGACGTGATTCGCCGGACTTCCCGAGCACCTCCCGCATCTGTCCTCCATCCCACAGAACCTACTCTGCCTCGCCCCTGTCATATGCGCTCTGTGAATCACCTTAAACTGTATCAGGCTAAGCCTGGCACACGAGGAAGAGGAATTAACCCTACTTAGGGCATCAGCCCACAGACCCTCTTCAATCTCCTCCCCCAACTCCTCCTCCCATTTACCCTTCAGCTCCTCTACCAAAGCCTCCCCCTCTTCTTTCATCTCCTGGTATATCGCCGACACCTTGCCCTCTCCGACCCATACACCTGAAATCACCCTGTCTTGAATCCCCTGTGCCGGGAGCAATGGGAATTCCCTCACCTGTCGCCTCACAAACGCCCTCACTTGCAACCTGAAAGCGTTTCCCGGGGGTAGCCCAAACTTCTCCTCCAGCGCCCCTAGGCTCGCAAACGTCCCATCAATGAACAGGTCCCCCTTTCTTCTAATCCCTGCCCGATGCCAGCTCTGAAACCCCCCGTCTATCCTTCCTGGGACAAACCGATGGTTACCCCTGATCGGGGACCACACCGAGACTCCCATCGCACCCCTGTGTCGTCTCCACTGGCCCCAGATCTTTAGCGTTGCCGCCACCACCGGACCCGTGGTGTACCTTGTCGACGGGAGCGGCAGCGGTGCCGTCACCAGCGCCCCCAGGCTCGTTCCTTTGCAGGACGCCATCTCCAACCTCTTCCATGCCGCCCCCTCTCCCTCCATCAACCACTTACGGATCATCGCCACATTGGCTGCCCAGTAGTAGCCACCCAGATTCGGCAACGCCAGCCCTCCTCTATCTCTACTACGCTCCAGAAACCCCCTCCTTACCCTTGGGGTCTTATTCGCCCACACAAAACCCATAATGCTCCTGCCTACCCTCTTAAAAAAGGCCTTGGTGATCACAATTGGAAGGCACTGGAATACAAAAAGAAACCTCGGGAGGACCACCATTTTGACCGACTGCACTCTACCCGCGAGCGAGAGCGGCAACATGTCCCATAGTTTGAAGTCCTCCTCCATCTGCTCCACCAGCCGCGTCAAATTAAGTTTGTGCAGGCCCCCCAGCTCCTAGCTACCTGGATCCCCACGTACCGAAAGCTCCTTTCCGCCCTCCCCAACGGTAGGTCGTCTATCCCTCTTCCCTGGTCCCCTGGCTGCACCACGAAGAGCTCACTTTTCCCTACATTGAGCTTATAGCCGGAAAAGTCCCCAAACTCCCTTCGAATCTGCATGACCTCCACCACCCCCTCCACTGGGTCCGCCGCATACAGCAACAGGTCGTCTGCATACAGCGACACTCGATGCTCCTCTCCCCTCGGACCACCCCCCTCCATTTCCTAGACTCCCTTAATGCCATGGCCAAAGGTTCAATTGCTAATGCAAACAACAGAGGGGACAGGGGCACCCCTGCCTCGTCCCCCGATATAGCCGAAAATACTCCGACCTCCGCCGATTCGTAACCACACTCGCCACCGGGGCTCAATATAGGAGCCTAACCCAACTAATAAACCCTCCCCCGAATCCAAACCTCCGCAACACTTCCCAGAGCTACTCCCACTCTACGCGGTCAAAGGCCTTCTCCGCGTCCATAGCTGCCACTATCTCCGCCTCCCCCTCCACCAATGGCATCATAATCACGTTTAGGAGCCTCCGCACATTGGTGTTTAGCTGCCTGCCCTTTACAAATCCCGTCTGGTCCTCATGAATCACCCCGGGGACACAGTCCTCAATTCTTGTAGCCAGCACTTTTGCCAGCAACTTAGCATCCACATTGAGGAGCGAGAACGGTCTATACCACCCACATAGCAGTGGGTCCTTGGCCCGCTTCAGGATCAGAGAGATCAGCGCCCCGGACATTGTCGGGGGCAAGGTCCCCCCCTCCCTTGCCTTATTGAAAGTCCTCACTAGCAACGGGCCTAGCAGGTCTACGTATTTCCTATAGAACTCAACCGGGAACACATCCGGTCCCGGGGCCTTCCCTGCCTGCATGCTCCCCAGTCCTTTAATCAGCTCCTCCAACCCAATTGGCGCCCCCAAACCAGCCACCTCCTGCCCCTCCACCCTGGGGAACCTCAGTTGGTCCAAGAATCGTCGCATCCCCTCTTCTCCCGCTGGGGGCTGGAATCTGTACAGCTCCTCATAGAAGGCCTTGAATGCCTCATTTACTTTCACCGCTCTCCGCACTGTAGTTCCCCTTCCATCCTTGACTCCACCTATCTCCCTCGCTGCCATCCTCTTGCGGAGCTGATGTGCCAGCATCCGGCTCGCCTTCTCCCCATACTCATACATCGCCCCTTGTGCCTTCCTCCACTGTGCCTCTGCCTTCCCTGTGGTCAACAGGTCAAATTCCGTCTGGAGACTTCGCCTCTCCCTGAGTAGTCCCTCTTCAGGGGCCTCTGAATATCTCCTGTCCACTCTTAAAATCTCCACCACTAACCTCTCCCTTTCCCTGCCCTCTCTCTTCTCCCTATGAGCCCTGATGGAGATTAACTGTCCCCTGACCACCGCCTTCAGCGCCTCCCATACTACTCCCACCTGCACCTCCCCGTTGTCGTTGGCCTCCAAATACCTTTAAATGCACCCCCGCACCCTCCCACACACTTCCTCGTCTGCCAGCAGTCCCACATCCAACCGCCACTGCGGGTGTTGGTCCCTCTCCTCTCCCAACTCTAGTTCCACCCAATGCGGGGCGTGGTCTGAAATGGCTATGGCCGAATACTCCGTTCCCTCCACTTTCTGGATCAATGCCCTGCCCAGAACAAAAAAATCTATCCGGGAGTAGGCTTTGTGTACATGGGAGAAAAAACAAAATTCTCTGGCCAAAAGCCTGGCAAATCTTCACGGATCCACTCCCCCCAACTGGTCCATAAACCCACTAAGCACCTTGGCCGCAGCCGGCCTCTTTCCGGTCCTAGATCTGGAGCGATCCAGTGCTGGGTCCAACACCGTGTTGAAATCCCCTCCCATTATCAAGCTTCCTACCTCCAGGTCCGGAATACGCCCCAACATACGCTTCATGAATCCAGCATCGTCCCAGTTTGGGGCGTATACATTTATCAATAGCACCCACGTCCCCTGCAACCTACCGCTCACCATCACGTATCGACCGCCATTGTCCACTACTATGTTCTTGGCCTCAAACGACACCCGCTTCCCCACCAGTATTGCCACCCCTCTATTCTTTGCATCCAACCCCGAATGGAATACCTGTCCTACCCATCCCTTTCTTAATCTGACCTGGTCTGCCACCTTCAGATGTGTCTCCTGAAGCATGACCACGTCTGCTTTCAGTCCCTTTAAGTGCGCGAACACTCGGGCCCTCTTAACCGGCCCATTTAGGCCCCTCACATTCCACGTGATCAGCCGGATTGGGGGGCTCCCCCCTCCTGCCGACTAGCCATCTCCTATTTTAGGCCAGTCCCGTACCTGCGCCTCCCGCACCCTCCAATCCCCCAGACGGGGAACCCCCGTCCCGACCACCTCATCCGTTTTCAGTTCCCCCTCGGCCAATGCAGCAGCAACCCTATTTCTCCCCCCCCGCCCTGCTAGAACCAGATCTAGCTCTTTTGCTCTCCCCATAATACTTCCGTAAGTCAGCTGACTCCTGCTGACCCCGGCTTCCCCCGCCTTCCCATTGACAACCCCCCCCCCCCCCGGGTGTGGAAATCCCCCTTCCTCCTTGCGCTCCTCCATCCCCCCTCCCCCCCCCCCCCCCGCCCTTCCCTAATGTGGGAAAAAGCCCGCGCTTTCCCGAGCCAGCCCCGCCCCCTGTGGCGCAGCTCCTGTCGCGGCCTTATCCCAATTCCCCCATCCCCGGGTCTCACCTCCCTCCAGCACCAGCGCCCACATTCCCCACAGTCTCCCCATCAAATCTCTTCTCCCATCCCCATCCATCGTCCCACCCGTGAAACATTCTTTACACATATTTACCACCCTGTATACATTCGACATCTCCCCCACAACCACAGACCCTCAGTTTGGGTCCAATTTTTCCGTTTGGATAAAGGTCCAAGCCTCTTCTGGCGTTTCAAAATAGTGGTGTCGGTCCTGATAAGTGACCCACAGTTGCGCTGGCTGCAGCATTCCGAATCTCACCCTTTTCCTATGCAGCACTGCCTTGGCCCGATTGAAACCAGCTCTCCTCTTTGCCACTTCCGCGCTCCAGTCCTGGAGACTCGGATCACCGCATTCTCCCATCTACTGCTCCGCACTTTCTTGGCCCATCTCGGGACACACTCTCTGTCCGCAAAACGATGGAATCTCACCACTATCGCCCTCGGCGGCTCGCCGGCCTTGGATCTCCTCGCCAGGACCCGATGAGCCCCTTCTAGCTCCAGGGGGCTCGGAGAGGCATCAGCGAATGGAGCATCGTGCTCACATACGCCCCGACATCGACCCCCTCCGCCCCTTCAGGGAGACCCAGAATCCGGAGGTTCTTCCTCCTCGACCTGCTCTCCAGGTCCTCAAATCTTTCGGCCCACCTCTTGTGCTGCGCCTCGTGCGCCTCCATCTTCACCGCCAGGCCCAAGATCACGTCCTCGTTCTTGGTGGTTTTGTCCCTCACCTCTCGGAGCTCCTGGGCCTTCTGGGTCTCCTTCAGCCCCTCGATCGCCATCAGCATTGGCGCCAGCACCTCCTTTTTAAGCACCTCCACACAGCGCCTGAGAAACTCCTGCTGATCCAGCCCCCATGCTGCTGCTCGGTCATCGCCCTCTGCCATCTTGTTTTTTCCCTCTCGTTTCTGCCGCTGCTCCAAAGCCCCTTTTTCCCCCGCTCCACTTCTGGTCTCCATACATGACGGGAGGGGGACCTTGCTCTCACCTTCCCACACGGGAATCAGTCAAAAAAGTTCTGTTGGGGCTCCTCTGGAGAGCTAGCTCCGCATCGCCGCAACCTCTCTGATTGCACAGCGGCAAATTTTGCAGGAGTGGCGGTTGGCATCGCCACCGGGTGTAGCAGCATGTTTGGGTGACCTGTATGACTTCCTGCGGTTAGAAAAGATGAAGTATGCCGGTTGCGGTGAGGATGAGCTAGCCGCACGTTTCAGCGGCTCCAGCTCCGACGGAACTTCGGGCTCTTTTAAGAGCCCCAACGGGGATTTTTTCGGCCGAGTAACCCGGTGTGGGGTGTGTGGGAAGGGAGTCCCCCCCGAACGACAGAAGAAAAAACCGGTGGCTGCGGCTGCAGCCTGAAGAATCTTCGTCTATAAGGTCAGAGGGAGAGGAAAACAAAATGGCGGCGGAGAAATCGCAGGCGACATGGGGGCCTGAGCAGGACGAGGTCGTGAGACGGTGCGTGGACCTGCTGAAGAAGGAGGTACTGACCCCGATGCTACAGGCAATTGAGGGGCTTAAGGAGACTTTAAAGACCCAGGAGACTGAGCTCCGCGTGGTGGAGCAGAAGGTGTCAGGTATTGAGGACGAGGTCCTGGGCCTGGCGGTTCAGACTCAGACGCACGAGGCACTTCATAAAAAGTGTGCTGAAAGGATCGAGGCCCTTGAAAACGGAGCGCGAAGGAAGAACCTTAGGATACTAGGTCTCCCTGAGGGTGTGGAAGGAGTGGACTGTGGAGCGTACGCAAGTAAGATGCTGAGCTCACTGATGGGTGCTGAGGCCCCTGCGGGCCCCATGGAGGTGGAGTGGGCAGGTCGGATCCCGGCGAGAAGACCAAAAGTGGGAGAACCACCGAGGGCGATAATCGTGCGATTCTACCGCCTTAAGGACAGAGAAGAGGTCCTGAGATGGGCTAAAAAGGTGCGGAATAGCAGATTGGAGAATGCGGTGGTACGGATATACCAGGATTGGAGTGCGGAGGTGGCGAGAAGGAGGGCGAGCTTCAACCGAGCCAAAGAGGTTTTGCACAAAAAGGTGAAGTTTGGGATGCTGCAGCCGGCAAGACTATGGGTCACGTATCAGGAGAGACACTAGGAGTACAGGTCCACAGGTCATTGAAAGGGGCAACACAGGTGGAGAAGGTAGTCAAGAAGGCATACGGCATGCTTGCCTTCATTGGCCGGGGCATTGAGTATAAGAATTGGCAAGTCATGTTGCAGCTGTATAGAACCTTAGTTAGGCCGCACTTGGAGTATAGTGTTCAATTCTGGTCGCCACACTACCAGAAGGATGTGGAGGCTTTAGAGAGGGTGCAGAAGAGATTTACCAGAATGTTGCCTGGTATGGAGGGCATAAGCTATGAGGAGCGGTTGAATAAACTCGGTTTGTTCTCACTGGAACGAAGGAGGTTGAGGGGAGACCTGATAGAGGTATACAAAATTATGAGGGGCATAGACAGAGTGGATAGTCAGAGGCTTTTCCCCAGGGTAGAGGGGTCAATTACTAGGGGGCACAGGTTTAAGGTGAGAGGGGCAAGGTTTAGAGTAGATGTATGAGGCAAGTTTTTTACGCAGAGGGTAGTGGGTGCCTGGAACTCGCTACCGGAGGAGGTAGTGGAAGCAGGGACGATAGGGACATTTAAGGGGCATCTTGACAAATATATGAATAGGATGGGAATAGAAGGATACGGACCCAGGAAGTGTAGAAGATTGTAGTTTAGTCGGACAGCATGGTCGGCACGGGCTTGGAGGGCCGAAGGGCCTGTTCCTGTGCTGTACATTTCTTTGTTCTTTGTTTGTTTGTATTACTTCGAGACGGCGGAGGAAGCATGGACCTTTATTAATGAAGAGAAACTGGACCGGAACTGAGGGACTGATGCTGCAGGGAATTGTTATTGTTATTGTTTTTGTTAATGTTATGGTGAAAGTTAATCGAGAAGTAAACAGGGAAGGGGGGAGACACTGGGGAAATGTGGGTGCCGGTGAGGGGGGAAAGACGGGACATAGTCGGAGAACGGAGAATGGGGAAGGGGAGGGGAAAGGGAACTGCGCCATAAGAAGCGGGTCAGGGAAAGGGATGTTCCCGCGCCAGAAAGAATAAGGCGTGAAAACAGGCATAAGGCGGATGGGAGTTCCCTCACCCCGGGGGGATCGAGGAGTGAGCAGGAGTAGCCGGGGTCAGTTGAAGTAATCTGACTTACGGAAGTGATATGGGGGGAGCAATCAAGCTAGAGGGGGGGAGGACGACAACTGGGTTGCTGCTGCGGAAATCCAAAAGGGAATGGCTAAAGAGTGGGTGGTCGGGGACGGTGTGCGACGCTGGGGGAGCGAGCGGGAGCGCGGAGGCGGGATATGGGACTGGCCTAGAGAAGGTAATGGCTAGTCGCCACGGGAGGGGGGCAGGTAGCCCCCTAGTGAGGCTGATCACGTGGAACGTGAGAGGCCTGAACGGACCGATAAAAAGGGCCCGAGCGCTCGCGCATTTGAAAGGACTAAGGGCAGACGTGGCTATGCTCCAAGAGACGCACCTAAAGGTGGCAGACCAAGTTAGGCTAAGGAAAGGATGGGTGGGACAGGTGTTCCACTCAGGACTGGACGCAAAGAACAGAGGGGTGGCAATTTTGGTGGGGAAACGGGTAGCATTTGAAGCAAAGAACATCGTAGCAGATAGCGGAGGTAGATATGTAATGGTGAGTGGTAGGCTGGAGGGAATGGAGGTCGTGTTGGTTAATGTGTATGCCCCAAATTGGGACGATGCGGGATTCATGAGACGGTTGCTGGGGCATATACCGGACCTGGAGGCAGGAAATTTGATTTTAGGAGGGGACTTCAATACAGTGCTGGACCCGGGGCTAGATAGATCCAGCTCAAGGACCGGAAGAAGGCCGGCAGCGGCCAAGGTACTTAAGGGGTTTATGGACCAAATGGGGGGAGTGGATCCATGGCGATTTCTTAGACCTAGGGCTAGGGAGTATTCCTCCTTCTCCCATGTCCATAAAGTGTACTCCCGGATAGATTTATTTTGTTTTAGGAAGGTCGTTGATCTCTAGGGTGGAAGAAGCTGAATACTCAGCCATAGCGGTTTCGGATCATGCCCCACATTGGGTGGACCTGGAAGTAGGAGAGGACAGGGAGCAGAGAACACTCTGGCGATTAGATGTGGGACTGATGGCGGATGAGGGAGTGTGTGCAAGAGTGAGGGGGTGTATCGAGAGATACCTGGAGGTCAATGACGACGGCGAGGTCCCTGTGGGAGTGGTCTGGGAAGCACTAAAAGCGGTGGTCAGAGGAGAGCTGATTTCTATTGGGGCCCACAAAAGGAAAACAGAGGCCAAGGAAAGGGATAGATTACTGGGGGAAATTTTAAGGGTGGACAGGGAATTTGCAGAGACCCCGGAGGAGGAGCTGTACGGGGAGAGGAGACGACTCCAGACCGAGTTTGACCTTCTGACCACCAGAAAGGCGAAGGCACAGGGGAGGAGGTACGAATATGGGGAAAAGGCTAGTCGCCTGTTGGCGCACCAACTGCGAAAGAGGGCAGCAGCGAGGGAGATAGGAGGAATTAGGGATGAAAGGGGAGACACTGTGCGAAGGCCAGGAAAGATAAATGAGGTGTTTAAGACCTTTTATGAGGAACTGTATAGGTCTCAACCCCCAGAGGGAGAGGAGGGGATGCGGCAGTTCCTGGTCCAATTGAGGTTCCCGAAAGTGGAGGAGCAGGAGGTGGCAGGCCTGGGGGCGCCGATTGAGGTGGACGAGGTTATTAAGGGACTGGGAAGCAGGGAAGGCTCCGGGGCCGGACGGGTTCCCGGTGGAATACTACAGAAAATATGTGGACTTGTTGGCCCCGTTGATGGCGAGGACGTTCAATGAGGCCAGGAAAGGGGGGACTCTACCCCCGACGATGTCGGACGCGACGATATCGCTAATTTTGAAGAGAGACAAAGATCCGTTGCAGTGCGGGTCCTATAGACCTATTTCACTATTGAACGTGGACGCCAAGTTGCTGGCAAAGGTACTGGCATCGAGGATAGAGGACTGTGTCCCGGGGGTGGTGCACGAAGACCAGACAGGGTTCGTAAAAGGGAGACAACTGAATGTTAACGTGCGACGACTATTAGGGGTGATAATGATGCCCCCAGTGGAGGGGGAGGCAGAGATAGTGGCGGCAATGGACGCAGAGAAGGCATTTGATAGGGTGGAGTGGGAGTATTTATGGGAAGTGTTAAGGAGGTTTGGGTTTGGGAACGGGTTTATTCGCTGGGTTAGACTTCTTTATGGGGCACCAACGGCAAGCGTAGTTACAGGTCGACATAGATCGGAGTATTTCCGATTATATAGGGGAACAAGACAGGGATGCCCGCTGTCTCCATTGTTGTTTGCGTTGGCAATTGAACCTCTGACCATGGCGTTGAGAGACTCCAGGAAATGGAGAGGGGTGATTAGAGGGGGAGAAGAACATCGAGTCTCGTTATACGCGGATGACCTATTGTTATACGTGTCGGACCCAGCGGGGGGGATGATAGAGGTTATGCGAATTTTGAGGAGGTTCGGGAATTCTCGGGGTATAGGCTAAACATGGGGAAGAGTGAATTATTTGTGATACATCCAGGGGACCAGAGTAGAGAGATAGAAGGCTTACTGCTAAGGAAAGTGGAAAGAAACTTCCGATACCTGGGGATTCAGATCGCTAGGAGCTGGGGAACCTTGCACAGACTTAATTTGACACGGCTGGTAGAACAAATGGAGGAGGACTTCAAGAGGTGGGACATGCACCCTTTATCGCTGGCGGGCAGGGTACAAGCAATTAAGATGATGGTCCTCCCGAGGTTCTTATTTGTACTTCAATGTCTCCCTATATTAATCACCAGGACCTTTTTTAATAAAATAGATAGGAGCATCACGAGCTTTGTGTGGGCAGGGAAAGTTCCGAGAGTAAGGAGGGGGTTCCTTCAGCGTAGTAGGGATAGAGGAGGACTGGCACTACCGAACTTGGGAGATTATTATTGGGCCGCCAATGTGGCAATGATACGTAGATGGATGATGGAGGGTGAGGGAGCGGCGTGGAAAAGACTGGAGAGAAAGTCCTGTACAGGGACGAGTTTAGAGGCGCTGGTGACGGCACCGCTACCGCTCTCACCTAAAAAGTATACCACGAACCCGGTGGTGGCGGCAACATTGAACATATGGGGACAGTGGAGGCGACAGAGAGGGGTGCGGGGAGCCCTGGTGGGGTCCCCTATCAGGAACAACCATAGGTTCGCCCCAGGAAGAATGGATGGAGGATTTCAGAGCTGGTACCAGTTGGGAATTAGGAAGGTGGGAGATTTATTTATAGATGGGACTTTTGCGAGCTTGGGAGCATTGGAGGAAAAGTATTAGTTACCCCGGGAAATTTCTTGAGATATATGCGGGTGAGGGCGTTTACTAGACAACAGGTGAGGGAATTTCCGTTGCTCCCGACACAGGGGATACAGGACAGGGTGCTTTCAGGGGTGTGGGTCGGAGAGGGCAAGGTGTCAGAGATTTACAGAGAGATGAGGGAAGAGGGGGAGGAGTCGGTGGGAGAACTAAAGGGAAAGTGGGAAGAAGAATTAGGGGAGGAGATAGAGGAGGGTATGTGGGCTGATGCCCTAAGCAGGGTAAACTCCTCTTCCTCATGCGCCAGGCTTAGCCTGATTCAATTTAAGGTGCTACATAGAGCACACATAACGGGGGCAAGATTGAGCAGGTTCTTTGGAGTGGAGAACAGATGTGGGAGGTGTGGCGGGAGCCCGGCAAACCACGCACATATGTTTTGGGCGTGCCCGGCACTGGAAGGATATTGGAAGGGAGTGACTGGAGTGATCTCGCAGGTGGTGAATGCCTGGGTCAAACCAAGCTGGGGGTTAGCTCTATTTGGAGTTGCGGAAGAGCCGGGAGTGCAGGAGGCGAAAGAGGCCGATGTCGTGGCCTTTGCGTCCCTAGTAGCCCGGCGCCGGATCCTACTTATGTTGGAAGGAGGCGAAACCCCCCGGACTGGAGGCCTGGGTAAACGATATGGCGGGGTTTATTAAACTGGAGCAGATAAAGTTTGCCCTGAGAGGATCGGCTCAAGGGTTCACCAGGCGGTGGCAGCCATTTCTCGACTACCTAAGGGAACGTTAGAGGGAAGACAGATGACCAGCAGCAGCAACCCAGGGGGAGGGGGGGGGGGTTTAGTTTAATATAGGTCAATAGATAATGGGGTTTTGTTACTTTTGTATTGTTAAAAATTTCTATTTTGTTATCGTTCCGTTTGTTTTGTAAGAGGGAAAAATGTTGTTTAGAAACAATTTTCAATAAAATATATTTTTTTAAAAAAAAAGAAAAGATAAAGTATGAGTTAAGGGGCTCAGCAGGGAAGTTTGAGAAAAGGTGGGGGATGCTTGTGACCGTGTTTGAGGGGCAGTTCATCGTGGGAGGTGGGTGATAGGGGGGGCTGAAAAAGGAGAAAAATCTGTACAAACTGTATAGCTGATTGTTGGGAAGTTTGTTTCCCGGGGTGTTTATTTGCTGTAACCTACTTTGATACAAGTTTGTAATAAAATGCATTTAAAAAAAAACCAAGATGCATTGCAGGAACTCCCCAAGGCCCGTTAGGCAGCATCTTCCAAACCCCCGACCACTGCCATCTAGAAGGACAAGGGCAGCAGACACATGGGAACACCACCACCTGGAGGTTCCCCTCCCAAGGCAGACGACCCTGACCTATACAAGAAATCCAGGTACGACCTCCGCAAAGCCATCCGGAATGCCAAGAGAGAATATCAAACCAAGCTAGAGTCACAGACAGACTCTCGGCGGTTGTGGTAAGGACTAAACAACATAACGGGCTACAAAGCAAAGCCGAACAGTATCTCTGGCAGCAGCGCACCCCTCCCCGATGAACTCAATGCATTCTATGCTCGGTTCGAGCAGATAACCAACAATCCGCTGGTGAGTGCCCCAGCAGCCCATAATTCACCCATACCCACCATCACAGCTTCCGAAGTCAGATTGGCCTTCCTGAAAGTGAACCCTCGGAAGGTGACGGGCCCAGACAGGATCCCTGGACGTGCACTCAGAGCCTGCGCGGACCAGCTGGCAGAGGTATTCACGGACATCTTTAACCTGTCCCTACTCCACTCTGAGGTACCCACCTGCTTCAAGAAGACCACCATCATACCGATACCAAAGAACAACCAGGCAACGTGCCTCAATGACTACCGACCAGCGGCCCTGACTTCAGTCGTAATGAAGTGCTTCGAGAGGTTGATCATAAAGCACATCACCTCCATACTCCCAGAACGCCTTGATCCACTGCAATTCGCATACCGCTGCAACTGGTCCACATCGGACACCATTTCCCTGGCCCTAAACTCATCCCTAGAGCATCTCGAAAACAAGGACTCCTACATTAGACTCCTATTTATTGACTACAGCTCTGCCTTCAACACCATAATCCCAGCCAAGCTCATATCAAAGCTCCAAAACCTAGGACTTGGCTCCCCACTCTGCAACTGGATCCTCGATTTTCTGACCAACAGACCACAATCAGTAAGACTGAACAACAACTCCTCCTCCACAATAGTCCTCAACACCGGCGCCCCACAAGGCTGTGTACTTAGCCCCCTACTCTACTCCCTGTACACACACGACTGTGTGGTAAAACTTGGTTCCAACTCCATCTACAAGTTCGCTGACGATACGACCATAGTGGGCCGGATCTCGAATAACGATGAGTCCGAATACAGGAGGGAGATAGAGAACCTAGTGGAGTGGTGTAGCGACAACAATCTCTCCCTCAATGCCAGCAAAACTAAAGAGCTGGTAATTGACTTCAGGAAGCAAAGTACTGTACACACCCCTGTCAGTACCAACGGGGCCGAGGTGGAGATGGTTAGCAGTTTCAAATTCCATGGGGTGCACATCTCCAAAAATCTGTCCTGGTCCACCCACGTCGACGCTACCACCAAGAAAGCACAACAGTGCCTATACTTCCTCAGGAAACTAAGGAAATTCGGCATGTCCACATTGACTCTTACCAACTTTTACAGATGCACCATAGAAAGCATCCTATCGGGCTGCACCACAGCCTGGTATGGCAACTGCTCAGCCCAGGACTGCAAGAAACTTCAGAGAGTCGTGAAAACCGCCCAGTCCATCAGACGAACCTGCCTCCCATCCATTGACTCCATCTACACCTCCCGCTGCCTGGGGAAAGCGGGCAGTATAATCAAAGATCCCTCCCACCCGGCTTACTCACTCTTCCAACTTCCTCCATCGGGCAGGAGATACAGAAGTCTGAGAACACGCACGAACAGACTCAAAAACAGCTTCTTCCCCACTGTCACCAGACTCCTAAATGACCCTCTTATGGACTGATTTCATTAACACTACATCATGTATGCTTCATCCGATGCCAGTGCTTTTGTAGTTACATCGTATATGTTGTGTTGCCCTATTATGTGTTTTCTTTTATTCCCTTTTCTTCTTATGTACTTAATGATCTGTTGAGCTGCTCGCAGAAAAATACTTTTCACTGTACCTCGGTACACGTGACAATAAACAAATCCAATCCAAGTCATTCACAATCCTGACTTGGAAATTATATCTCAGTTCCTTTACTGTCACCGGGTTATAATCCTGGAACTGCCTCCCGAACAGCACTGTGGGCGTGCCATACTTCAGGGGCTGCAGCAGTTCAAGAAGGCAGCTCATCACCACCTTCTCCAGGGCAATTAGGAATGGGCAATAAATGCTGGCTTAACCAGTGATGCCCACATCCCGTAAATTAATTTGAAAAATAAAGGTTATTAATAGCATATTTTCCAAAAGGCGAAATGGCAGATGTTGAGATTCATGCTTGAAAATGTGCCCTGTAAACTGTGAAAAACTGTGCTTGCCACCACCTTCTTTTTCTATTCTCTACCTGAAGTAAGATCTGACCCACAGCAGCGTGATCTCCACCACATCCAGGAAAGAAGGCGGCACAGAATCCACCTCAGCCAGAATGGGGATTGTGCAGTTGGCCCCATTCTGATCAACACTGGCCATCCAGCCACCTGAACCAACCTCGGGAGGTCTGAGTTGCCATAGCAACATGGACTTTTGCATGCATAAATCGCTGGCTTTGAAAGCAGACCAAGGCAGGCCAGCAGCACGGTTCAATTCCCGTACCAGCCTTCCCGAACAGGCGCCGGAATGTGGCGACTAGGGGCTTTTCACAGTAACTTCATTTCAAGCTTACTTGTTGTCGTGTTGGGTGTTCCGATACACAAACGAACCAACACGGTTGTAGATGGTACAACTCTGTTTTATTGTTCTGTACAATAATAACTATTAACTTCTGGCTGTGGTTCGTACTTCACCAGTTAACCTGTGGACCCAGCCCTAGCACTATCTTAGTGAGGCACTCAGCACATGGTGTATGTCTGAGTGGCGCGCTGTGAGCTCTGTGCTCTGAGCTATCTCCTGGTGGAATGAGCGGGAACTGTGGTGTTCCCTGTTTTATAGTGTGTGTGCCCTCACTGGTGATTGGCTGTGATGTTGTGTGTGTGTTGGTTGGTCCAACTACCTGTCCATCAGTGTGTGTGTGATTGCACCATGATATGTTAATGTGGATATCATGACACTTGTGACAATAAGTGATTTTCATTCATTTCATTTCATTTTGTAATAGTCCAGAGCCATGGATGGTGATGATGGAGGCTCTAGTTTTCTTTCCATCACATGGCTGACGAGGAATCTCTTGCCGCCTGCCATTGGTGTATTTTGGAGGGATTTACAAGTTGATACTCAGCATGTTTGCCTGGTTGCCTAACGATCTGTAAAAGTTTAATCCAAAACAAATGAAATGGGCTGAGTAAAACTTATTACCATAGTGAGCCACAAGATGGAGTATGCTGCACACACTGCAACAGATAAACAGAGCTTCCAGTCAGACATTTTTCATGCCATCTGTCTAAACAATTTTTAAAATTTAGAAGTCCTTTATCCAAAAATTATGGGTGTTATTAGAAAAAGACTTTGATGGCTGTTCATTTTTTTCTCTAATAAATATACACAGATTGAATTATAAATGGAAAATGGAGCCTGCCTGTGGAAACCCTATTCATTCGTCTTTGGCATTGATGTTAATCCAAGATTCATGACAAATTAATATTTTCATCCCCACAAATCACTAAATCATTTACATCAATATCTGTCTCAGTCTTTTTGTCCATGAATGCAAATCAATCATTTCAGGAACTTTAAAAATATAAAATTGCAGATTTTGAACTGATTTGGCATGGTTTTAAGTAGGTGTTGAGTTCCCTTTTAAAATAGTCATGTTGCATTATCTGTTTATCAATAAACGTAAATGGCTGCTCAGATTTTCCATGGTTTTTACTGACATTCAATTAGTTTTATTGAAGCAGTAAATTTACTGTCATTTTAAATGCAGATTAATTACATTGTAGAATTTTGACTTAACCACTTAACCTCACATCAGTTAAGTAAACTACATTATGCTAGGCCTCCCGAATTTGATATATTACTGTTGGGCGGCAAATGCAGAGAAGGTTCAGGGATGGAATAGGGAGGTGGGGGCTTTGTGGGTGAGGATGGAGGCAGGTACATGTATGGGATCAGGGTTGAGGGCGTTGGCAATGGCACCGCGTCCGATGGCCCCGGTGGTAAGGGCAAGATTCTGGCATGGATAGAGGATTGGCTGACTGGCAGAAGGCAGAGAATGGAGTTAAAGGAGTCTTTTTCAGGATGGCAGCCAGTGACCAGTGGTGTGCCTCAGGGGTCGGTGTTGGGACAACAACTTTGCACAATATACATTAATGATCTGGAAGAAGGAAATGCAGCCACTGTTGTTACGTTTGCAGATGATACAAAGATATCATAGAATTTACAGTGCAGAAGGAGGCCATTCGGCTCATTGAGTCTGCACCAGCCCTTGGAAAGAGCACCCTACTTGAGCCCACGCCTCCATCCTATTCCCGTAACCCAGTAACCCCACTTAACCTTTTTGGGCACTAAGGTCAATTTAGCATGGCCAATCCACCTAACCTGCACATCTTTGGACTGTGGGAGGAAATCGGAGCACCCGCACAGACAGTGACCCAAGCCGGGAAGCGAACCTGGGACCCTGGAGCTGTGAAGCAACTGAGCTAACCACTGTGCTACCGTGACAGAGGGACAGGTTAGATCGAGGAAGCAGGGGCGCTACAGAAGGATTTGCACAGACTAGGAGAGTGGGCAAAGAAGTGGAAGATGGAATACAATATATAATGAGGTTATGCACTTTGGTAGGAAGAATGGAGGCATAGACTATTTTCTAAATGGGAAAAAGCATAGGAAATCTCAAGCACAGAGGGACTTCGGAGCCCTAGTTCAAGATTCTCTCAAGGTTAATGTGCAGGTTCAGTCGGCAGTTAGGAAAGCAAATGCAATATTAGCATTGATGACGAAAGGGCTAGAATATCAGAACAGGGATGTACTTCTTAGGCTGTATAAGGCTCTGAGCAGACCCCATTTGCAGTATTGTGAGCAGTTTTGGGTCCCGTATCTAAGGAAGGATGTGCTGGCCTTGGAAAGGGTCCAGAGGGGGTTCACAAGAATGTTCCCTGGAATTAAGAGCTTGTCATATGAGGAGCGATTGAGGACTCTCGGTCTGTACTCGTTGGAGCTTAGACGGATGAGGGGGATCTTATTGAAGCCTACAGGATACTGAGAGGTCTAAATAGAATGGAAGTGGAGAGGATGTTTCCACTAATAGGCAAAACTAGAACCCGAGGCCACAGCCTCAGACGGAAGGGATGATCCTTTGAGGGGAGGAATTTCTTCAGACAGTGGGTGGTGAACCTCTGGAACTCTTTTTCGCAGAAGGTATGGAGGCCAAATCACTGAGTGTCTTTAAGACAGTGATGGATAGGTTCTAGATTAATCAGGGGTTAAGGGGAGAGGCCCGGAGAATGGGGATGAGAAACATATCAGCCATGATTGAATGGCAGAGCAGACTCGATGGGCCAAAAGCCTAATTCTGCTCCTTTTTCTTGTGGTCTTATGCCAGGTTGGCAGTGCCAGGGTGTCACTCTGCCCTGTCCCCGACCACCTGGGGTCTCTAATGGCGTGGGATACCCTCCCAGGAGCCATTGCAACTTGTCCACATTTGTGGGAACTAATACTAAACTGTGTCCTTGTGATGCCTCCCAGGCGTGGCCATTAGATCCCGGATGCCAGGAGAATTCCGCAAACGCATATTTAAATTAGCTTACTGGTTCATTTAAATATGCTGGTCTGGATCACGCCTAGTGAGGATGAGATCCAGATTGCGATGTCTCTCGAGACCCCGTTAACTCTCATGAGGCATTTCAAGCGTCGCAAATCTTGCAAGAGGCATCTCACGAAATTAAGCTGAGATTGGAAATTCAGTGGAATGGGGATTAAATCTCCACTGCATGTCACAAAATATTGATGTTCTAACATAGTATGCTACTATGTACAGAATGAAATAGAACATATTGTAACATTGTAGGTTGTAATTCTGGATGCCCTTGAAGGAAATCTTACCACAAACAAAACTTCATATAGATTGGGCCTGAGATTTTGCAGTACTTAAAACTTGCACAAATATGAATACCATGTACAAAATGTACGACCAAGAAGATATTATCTGCTTAACCATGATTATCAGAAGGTCCATCAACAAGATCTTCAATACATAAATTTAAAGTACAACTGAAGACAATTTGACTCATAGGGCCGAATTTTCCATTTATGAGACGAAGTGCGGCAGCGGCCGGTTTCAGCGACGTCCACCCCACTGGCCTGGAATGGCGGGACTCATCACCAATTCCTCATTAATTACTGCAGGCAAGTACTGGACTGAATCACCTGAAGGATAGGGAGCTGATTCATCTGCCCGTCGTCAGATGGCAGGGGCCGAAGCTCCGGGAACCATTTTTAAACGGCAGTCTAGCAGACACCTCACCCTCTCTAGTTCACCTGTCTTCACGACATGTGCAGAGATGTCTTCCAACCACCAGAAAAAGTCCAAAAGCCTCTAGAAGAAGGCAGCACCCCAATTCACCTACCAGGCCCTCAAGGCCTTGATCAGAGTACTACGGGCACAAAGGCATGTCCTGCATCCCAGGAATGGCTCCAGGAAGCATACCACCCTCTTGTCTCCATCCTTGGAGTTTGTCGCAGAGCAGGTCAAGCGTGGCTGGCAACCATGCCTGAAACACCATCCAGTGTGAGAAGAGGATGAATAATCTTGTCTGCTCCGCCAGGGTAAGTCATCATTCAACTCCCCCCCTCCCACCCCCCTCCCCCCCAATGTCAAACTCTCATCATGGTACCATGCACTCAAATGGCTACTCTCTTCAGGGATCTCATACATCTATTAGTGGGGGACACATATTTGTCATGGAATCTTCCACATCAACACCATCCCATTTGTCATGTTGCTCACACTCCATCCTCTGACCTTTCTGGGGAGGGTTCACCAAACAAAGGGGACATGCATGTTCCCAACCTTTGCTCCATCCCCTCTGATCATATGCCTTTCAACTTCATAGAGGCCAAGCTGACATACAGGCCAAGCTGACACACAAGTGCAAAAGATCACCGACTGGGGGAGGGACAGCCATTGCCTTCACTCAATTCAATGGCTAACATCTCTACACTTTCCCTTACAGCGGACTCTTGAAGTTGCACTTCAGATGCTTGGACCACTCGGGTGGCTCACAACAATACATTCCCAATAGGGGTTCCTGCATTATCTCAGTGTGTTGCACTGACAATGCAAAGAAGTGATCCCTTGCCAGAGGGTGAACTGGAGGCGTGTGAGAGCTTATTGGAGGAGGATGATCCAGAGGCCCAGGAACCTCAGGAGGCTGCTGTGGGTCAGTATCAGCATGATTATGTCTTGGAAGAAGGAGACATGCCCGTCAGCCGGTTTAGCTCAGCTGGCTAGGCAGTGATGTAGAGCGTGGTCAGCAGCATGGGTTCAATTCCCAGATCGGCTGAGGTTATTCATGAAGGCCTGCCTTCTTAACCTTGCTCCTCGCCTGAGGTATGGTAATCCTCAGATTAAATCACCACCAGTCAGCTTGTCCCTGCCTTCAACTGATTTTCGGACGTGCCAGTCAGCTGTTCTCCAGAAAGTGAACCCGACGGTTCTTCCAGAGTTTCTTCTTCAGTCATGGTCTGGGAGCTCGGACAGCTTGTGGGCAGAGATATGCTGGTGCCTAGTAAATAGAGATTAGAGATTCAATCAATGAGCAGACGGCATGTGACTCACAGTGATTGTCAGTATTTGATGATGTTATGGAGCAGTGATCCCTACTAGGTTGCTAGGAGGGGCAGATTTCCCCCACCCCCTTTTCCCACAGACGTGAGCCACAGCCAGGTGGTGGTGAGCTGCCTTTATGAACTTATGTAGTCCCTGAGGTGTAGGTACAACCACAGTGCTGTTAGGGAGGGAGTTCCAGGATTTTGACCCAGCGATAGTGAAGGAAAAGTGATATATTTCCAAGTCGGGGTGGTGAGTGACTTGGAGGGGAACCTCCAGGTGGTGAGATTCCCAGGTATCTGCTGCTTTTGTCCATTTAGATAGTCATGGTTATGGGTTTGGAAGGTGCTGCCTAAGGAACCTTGGTGAGTTACTGCAGTGCACCTTATGGATGGTATACATGGCTGTCACTGTTCATCGGTGGTGGGGGATTGAACATTTGTGAAGGACAGCAGTCAAGCAGGCTGTCTTGACCTGGACGGTGTCGAGCTTCCTCCATGTTGTTGGAGCTGCACTCATCCAGGCAAGTGAAGAGTATTCCATTACACTCCTGACTTGTGCCTTGTAGATGGTGGACAGGCTTTGGGGGTCAGGAGATGTGAGTTACTCGCCGTAGAATACCTAGACTTTGCCCTGGTAGCCATAGTATTAATATGGCTAATCCAGTTCAGTTTCTGATCAATGGTAACCCCCCCAGGATGTTGATTGGTTAAGTTACCGGGATTGGACGGGGGAGTAGATCCAAGTCGAGTGTTCTTTTGGAGGGTTGTGCAGACTTTCTTTTTTATTGTAAATTTAGAGTACCCAATTCATTTTTTTTCCAATTAAGGGACAATTTAGTGTGGCCAATCCACCTAGCCTGCATACCTTTGGGTTGTGGGGGCGAAACCCACGCAAACACTGGGAGAATGTGCAAACTCCACACAGACAGTGACCCAGAGCCAGGATCGAACCTGGACATTGGCGCCGTGAGGCAGCAGGGCTAACCCTCTGCGCCACTGTGCTGCCGGGTTGTGCAGATTTACTGTACTGTACTTCTGTACTGGCGATTCTATGAGAAACCTGCCATAATAATGGGCCTTCCTGTAAAGGGCATATATGACCACCTTTGCGCATTGATGTGTTGAGCACTCGAGATGCCACATAGGTCCCCTGCTGATCCCTGGAAAGACCCAGAGTCAAACAAATGCTGCACTGTGGTCACCTTCAAAGCCACTGGCAAAGTATGGCCCCTAACCCCACATGGCGTCAGGCCTTCCCAAACAATGTGGCATATGTGATGTTCCAGAACTGGTGACAAGCACAGACGTGTCCGGCATTGCCCCTCACTCATTTCTAAGTAGGAAACTATTCCACAAAAACACCCTGAAGTCTGGCGAGTTGTCAGTGTTGTCTTGGGTCTTTCCCCTGACCCTCCTGCTTGTGCTCTTGCTCCGTCTCTGCCCCCTTCACCATCTTCATTACATTAGAACACTAACAAAGGCAGCATTTAGCTCGGGATCGATTTGTCCTTTTGCTGTCCCTCGGAAATGGAACACTGAAGACAAGAATAGTTAACGGGTCGAGAAAGTGATGCTCTGAATATGAAACCTTTGGGAAATGTAAGGCTCCACGACGTTTCCTGTCCTACTTGCATGGTGGCTGATACAGCCTTGTTCCTGAGAAGTGTGCACACATTGAGGTGACCAAGATGTCATATCAGGAATCTGACATCAGGAGCCCTATGTGGAATGATAAGGTGTCAATGAGATGACTGATCCTGTGACCAGCTAGCTCAGTGCTTCAATCTCTGATGTGGCATAGTAATGACCAATCAGTTGTTCATGGTCAATGAGTGATGCCCTTTTCCCATTAAGAATGCCAATTCTGGTGAACTCATCGGGCTTCATTGATGGGAAGCCATATACAGTGCAGCTGTGCCTCCGTCATGATTGCCTATGTTCCCAAAGTATACATTCCACTGAGTCAGACTATCCCTTTAACCATACTAATGAAGGCATTGGCTCAGTCGCTTTCTTCCAAGGAAGCCTTTGTCCTTTCTAAGATGACTCCTGTTCACTCTTGCGACATGAACCAGTTGGAGGGCACCCCCAGAAGAGACCCCATAGCCCAGCAGTGTGCTCCTCCCACACAGCCTCAAACCATCCCAATCAGACTCACTGTTACTTTCGTTTTGAGCCAGTGCCATTACTGTGGTACAGCAAGATGGCTGTTCTTTATTTCCATTTCCAGATGGAATTCTATACTCCCCCTCCCACTGTCCATTCTTGTGCTGGACATTCTGCTGGGCAGCACGGTAGCACAGTTGCTTCACAGCTCCAGGGCCCCAGGTTTGATTCCCGGCTGGGTCACTGTCTGTGTGTAGTCTGCACGTTCTCCCCGTGTCTGCGTGGGGTTCTTCCGGTGCTCCGGTTTCCTCCCACAGTCCAAAGATGTGAGGGTTAGGGGGTTTGGACTTGATAAATTGCCCTTAGTGCTTAGTGTCCAAAAAATGTTTAGTGCACTCACCTCAAAGTCACGAGTGAACTGAGGTCCAATTTGTGCGAAACCACTCATTTTCGAATGGGTTTGTGGGCAACAATTTCCTGCTGGCATGACGCAAGATTGGAAGGTGTGAGGAGATTCCGGCAAGCTGCTGTTTTGTTGAGCATTGGTGAGATGTTAATGAATGCAAATGCCGTTCATGCCACTAGGCAGCGGGATAACCAACCCGCCATTGGGAGGATTGCAAATTGTTTTTATGCCGACGGGTTTCTGTCTTTTTGTCTTGTACTAGATTCTCCTCTCCTGTCCGCCACAAAACCCTGCCACTGGCAGGATGGGAGAATTCTGCCCATAGTGTCTGCATTGGCCCTTTGCTCAGACTAGTGCGGCACGGTAGCACAGTGGTTAGCACTGTTCCTTCACAGTGTCAAGGACCCAGGTTCAATTCCAGCCTCGGGTGACTGTCTGTGCGGAGTCTGCACGTTCTTCCCGTGTCTGCGTGGGCCTCCCCCGGGTGCTCTGGGTTCCTCCCACAGTCCAACGATGTGCAGGTTAGGTGGATTTGGCCGTGCTAAATTGCCCTTAGTGTCCAAAAAAGGTTAGGTGGGGTTGCTGGGTTACGGGGATAGGGTGGAGGTGTGGGCTTGGGTAGGGTGCTCGTTCCAAGGGCCGGTGCAGACTAGATGGGCCGAATAGCCTCCACCTGCACTGTAAATTCTATGAAATCTATAAAACTAACCCCCTCTTCATACAAACTCCCCATAACCTTGTATCTTCATCTGCTTCAACTATTTATTAATATTCCCTTAGTTCAGCTGGATTGTTATACCTTAACCAGAATGTAATGCCACATTACTGTTTGATATTGTTTGGTCATGTGTATGTCTTTAACCAACTGACTCAAACAAATGAGAGTTAATTACACTTGCATGATCAGACACATTTTAACATATCCTTCCATTACAGGGACCATAGAAGAGAAGATTTATCAGCGACAAATCAGTAAACAAAGTTTGTCTGGAACAGTGGTTGACCTAAAAAAGAGTGAGCGTGCCAACTTTTCCCTGGAAGAACTTCAAAATCTTTTCAAATTAGATGAAGTCTCTAACTGTCTTACCCATGATCTCCTGTACTGCAACTGTTTGGGAAATGGAGAACCATTAGGTAAGCACTGGGCTTTGGTGAGTGTCATGAACCTATTTTAGTTAGATACTCATAAAACAGCTGCATCATCAATGACCTCCCTTCCATCATAAGGTCAGAAGTGAGGATGTTTGCGGATGACTGCACAATGTTCAGCACCATTTGCGATTCAGATAATGAAGCAATCCATGTCCAAATGCAGCAAGACCTGGACCTTGGGCTGACAAGTGGCAAGTTACATTTGTGCCACACAAGTGCCAGGCATGACCATCTGCTACAAAAGAGGATATAACCACCACCCATTGACATTCAATGGCATTACTATTGCAGAATCCCCCACAACCAACATCCTGGGAGTTACCATTGATCAGAAACTGAACTGGTCTAGCCACATTATAATACTGTGGCTATCAGGGCAGCTCAAAGGCTGGGAATCTACGGCGAGTGACTCACCTCCTGACCCCCCCAAAGCCTGTCAGCCATTTACAAGGTACAAGTTAGGAGTATAATGGAATAATTCTCCACTTGCCTGGATGAGTGAAGCTTCAACAATTCTCAAGAAGCTCGACACCATCCAAGACAAAACAGCCCGTTGGATTGCTACCCCTTCCACAAACATTCAAACGCTCCACTACTGACGAACAGTGACAGATGTGTGTACCCATCTACAAGATGCACTGCAGTAACTCACCAAGGTTCCTCAGACAGCACCTTCCAAACCCACAACCACTACCATCTAGAAGGACAAGAGCAGCAGATACATGGGATCCCCACCACATGGATGTTCCCCTCCAAGTCCCTTCCCTTCCCTACCTTGGGCAGCATGGTAGCATTGTGGATAGCACAATTGCTTCACAGCTCCAGGGTCCCCGGTTCGATTCTGGCTTGGGTCACTGTCTGTGCGGAGTCTGCACATCCTCCTCGTGTGTGCGTGGGTTTCCTCTGGGTGCTCCGGTTTCCTCCCACAGTCCAAAGATGTGCAGGTTAGGTGGATTGGCCATGATAAATTGCCCTTGGTGTCCAAAATTTCCCTTAGTATTGGATGGGGTCACTGGGTTATGGGGATAGGGTGGAGGTGTGGACCTTGGGTCGGGTGCTCTTTCCAAGAGCCAGTGCAGACTCGATGGGCCGAATGGCCTCCTTCTGCACTGTAAATTCTATGAAAAAGTCACTCACCACCCAGACTTCGAAATATATCACTGATCCTTCACTGTCGCTGGGGCAATGTCCTGGAACTCCCTCCCTAACAGCACAGTGGGTGTACCTATACCTCGAGGACTGCAGCTGTTCAAGAAGGCAACTCACCACCACCAATATTTATCGGCTATTAGCATGCTCTAATGTCTCCCCAACTCAGAATAGATCAGTTTACACAAATTGTTGTAACCATCGAGAATTGGGCTGGGGTGATCCACCTGCCATTTTCTCCCTCTCTCGCTGTAGAGAAACAACTAATTTCGAATTAGCTCCGCTCCTGACTTCATGATGAAAAAACCTGAGACTGTTACTGTGTGGAATTTTGAATAACACCAACAAGCGGCATTTGCATAGCAACCGTTGCATATTAAAACATCTCAAGGGCTTCACAGGAGTATTAAATTTGACACCAGGCCACACGAGGAGACACTAGGACAGATACAGTCTGTTGTAAAGAGCTTCTTAAAGGGCAATAGAGTGGTAGAGATGTAGAGAGGGAATTCCAGAATTTAGGGTGTAGGTAACTGAAGGCACGGTTTCCAATGGTGAAGTGAAGAAAATTGGGAATGCACGAGAGGCCAGAGTTGTGCAGGTGGAGAGATTTCTGAGGGATGAAAGAGATTACAGAGATAGGGTGGGAGGAAACTGTGTAGAAATTTGAAAACGAGGATGAGAATTAAAAATATTAAATTGTTGTTAAATGGGGAGCAAAGGTAGTCCAGGGGTGATGGGTAAATGAGACATAGTCTGAGTTAGGTTACGGGCAGCAGAGTTTTGGATGAGTTCAAGAGCATCAGTAGGTAAATGTAAGCCATTGGCATTTTGTTGCATTGTGCTACCATTTTAAAAAGTGGGTATTTTAGGTTTGTAATATAAGATTTTACTGACAGCTAGAAAGTTCAGTTGCCAATTGAATTTGCTGGCACAAATCATGTGATGTTTGCTGACAGGAGCTAACATCTTAGAATTAATGCCAGTAAAATTTGTGAACACTTCAAGTGAGAGAGATTCTGGAGGGAATTTTATGCTGAGATTGAGTCATCCCACAGTGAATGTATGGCGTAAGTGTCAATTAATGAGAATTAATTTTTTAAAAGCCACAATGAAAGCCAGTTTCAGTAATAGTGACCATGGCACCATCACAGATTGCTGTAAAAATCCATTTTGTTCACGAATGTCCTTTAGGGAAGGAAATATGTTGCCCTTATCTGGTCTGGCCTACGTGTGACACCAGACAACAGCAATATGGTTGACTTTTAACTGCCTACAAACACAATTGGGGATGGGTAATAAATCTTGGATTCGCTCACATCCCAGGTTAGAATACATTTTCAAAAAGCTCTCTGATCCTGGCACCTTGAAATGGTGGTCAATGCTGGAACTAGAAGCAGTCCCGAACACTTGAGGAGCCATGGAGCTGGACGTGGTAAGTTTTTGTCCAGCCAGGCTGGAAGGCCCTGCCAAAGGGCTGGGGGTTCTGGTTCTATAGGATGTGGGGGTTATTTTATGGTGGGGCCTCCACTGGGCACAGGGTGCCAGAAGAGGACACACCCCACCCCAGTCACCCTCTCCATTTGGTCCAGGCACCCGCTGCTGCTAGTAAAATACCTGCAGAGATGGGTAGGTGACCGGCACACCGACGTCACCATGGCTATCTGTTTTATACCCCTCACCCCTGCCAGTCCACACCCAGGGATGGAATCTGGCAGGATAAAGGGTGATGTAAAATTCCATCCTCTGTTAACAAGTCTGAATTTAGAACCATAGAGAAGTTACAGCAGAGAAAGAGGCCATTCAGCCCATCAGCTCTGCCCACTCTAATCCCACCTTCCAGGGGCAGCGCGGTGGTAAGGTGGTTAGCACTGCTGCCTCAGCGCCAGGGACCCGGATATAAAACAGTCTTGGATGACTGTGCGGAGTTTGCACTTTCTCCCCGTGTCTGCGTGGGTTTCCTCCAGGTGCTTCGGTTTCCTCCCACAGTCGAAAGATGTGCAGGTTAGGTGCATTGGCCACACTAAATTGCCCCCTAGTGTCAAAAAGGTTAGTAGGTTATGGGGATAGGGCGGAGTGTGGGCCTAGGTAGGGAGCTCTTTCTGAGAGTAGGTGCAGACTTGATGGGCTGAATAGCCTCCTTTGCACTGTCGGGATTCTATGAATGTAAGATTCTGCCTGACAAAAGTAGTTAATAACCATTCCTAAAAGAACATACTGAATATCCAAGCTTCGTTTGACTGTAATCGTTACCAATGATACCCTGCACCTGGTCTGTAGCCTTGGAGGTTCCAACACTTCAGATGCAGATCCAGATACCTTTAAAAATTGTTTTAGAGTACCCAATTGTTTTTCCAAGGGGTAATTTAGTGTGATCAATCCACATACAGTGCACATCTATGGGTTGTGGGGGCGAAACCCACGCAAACACGGGGAGAATGTGCAAACTCCACACGGACAGTGACCCAGGGCCAGGATTGAACCCGGGACCTTGACACCGTAGACAGCAGTGCTAACCACTGCGCCACCGTGCTGCCCTGATCCAGATACCTTTAAATGAGTTGAGGGTTTCTGCCTCCATAACCAATCCAAGTAGCAAATGCCAGACACCCACCATCCTCTTGAGTAAAAACGTTCTTCCTAATATCCTCTCTAATCTTTCGACCAATCATCTTAAATCTGTTCCCCTCGGTAACTGATGCCTCTGCTAGTGTAAACAAGCCATCCTTGTCTACTCTACCTTGGCCCTTCATAATTTTGTACACCTCAATCAAGTCACCCTTCTATCTCCTCTGCTTAAAGGCAAACAACCCTTGCCTGCCTAATCTTTCCTCCGAGCTGCAATTTTCCGGCCCTGGCAATATTCTTTTAAATCTCTTCTGTGCTCTCTCCAGTGCACTTATGGCCTTCCTTTAAAGTGGTGACTAGAACTGTATACAAAACCTGACTTGTGGCCTAACCATTGATGTACACAGTTCCAGCATTGTCCCCCTGCTTTTGAATTTTATACTACATGTAATAATGGGGCTGGTTTAGCACAGTGGGCTTAGCAGCTGGCTTGTAATGCAGAACAATGCCAGCAGCGCAGGCTCAATTCCCGCACCGGCCTCCCCAAATAGGTGCCGGAATGTGGCGACTAGCGGTTTTTCACAGTAACTTCATTGAAGCCTACTTGTGACAATAAGCGATTATTATAAAGGAAAGTATTCCATGTGCCTTCTTTACCACCCTATCTACCTGTCCTGCCACCCTCAAGGAGCTGTGGACAAGGTCTCTCACATCCTCTCAATATCCTCCCATTTATTGTGTAGTCTCCTGTTTCGTTTGCCCTCCCCAAATGCATTACAAAACTGTTCTCCTGATTGAATTCCATTTGCCACTTTTCCGCCCTTTCAACCAAACCATTGGTATCATTCTGAATCCAATGCTCCCCTCTTCACTAATAACTTACAGGACCAATTTTTATGTCATCAGCATATTTCCCAATCATACTTCCCAAATTTAAGTCTAAATCTTTAATATTTATTAATAGTAATCTTTATTGTCATAAGTAGGCTTACATTTACATTGCAATGAAGTTACTGTGAAAAGTCCCTAGTGTCCACATTCCGGCGACTGTTCGCCACACCGAGGGAGAATTCAGAATATCCAATTCACCTGACAGCATGTCTTTTGGGACTTGTGGGAGGAAACAGGAGCACCCGGAGGAAATCCACGCAGACACGGAGAGAACGTGCAGACTCCGCAGAGACAGTGACCCAAGCCGGGAATCGAACCTGGGACACTGAAGCTGTGAAGCAATAGTGCTATCCACTGTGCTACTGTGCTGCCCACCCAACACCGAGCCCTGTGGAACACCACTGGAAACAGTTTTCCATTCACTAAAATACCGTTGGATCATTGCATTTTGCTTCATGTCGCTGAGCGAATTTTGGATCCAACTCACCACCTTCCCCTGTATCTCATGGGCTTTCACCTTTCTGACCAGTCTACCTTGTGGGACCTTGTCAAATGCCTTGCTAAAATTGATGTAGACCACATCCACTGCACTACCCTCATAAATCCCCTTTGTTACTTCCTCAAAAAAGTCAATTAAGTTAGTAAGACATGACTTTCCCTTGAGAAAGCCATGCTGACTATCCCTGATTAATCTGTGCCTTTCCGAGTGATTGTATAACCGGGCTCAGAGTTGATTCTAATAATTTGCCACACATAGGCCTTTAATTATTTGGCCTATCCCTCAAATCAAACAGTTCTCAAATCAACTCTGTTCACCATGTTTGCATGGTGGCAATAGTTTACTCCATGATGAGTTTAGTAAAAAAAATATCTTCCCGAGGCAGCACACTGCTGTTGCTTGCTGTATTGGGCACTATTGCATCCATTTTTTGCCTATATCACAAGAAAGACCATCAGATTTCTAGGCCATTGTGCCTTTCGTACAGGAGTTTTCTTTGGGTTACTGGGTTTACTTCTGTTACTTGATAGCTGAATATTCCTAAACATCATTGGTATGGAACTGGAAAGATCAGTGATCAATTAAATAGTTGGCTGACATTGAAATAGTTCTGTTCTAAACATCATCATTCTGATGTTATCACACTGTCTAAGAGACCAAAACCAACATGTAAATTACACCACACACGATTAGGATTTAACAGTGTTTTATGGGCCGACAGATGCCTTGAAAATCTATGGGCCCATCCTGCATCCCTCCCTTTACTTTGACTGATACCCAGAACATACAGTGTGTTATAGCATACTGTGCCTCACCCTGTGACATTTCCTTAAATCGGAAATTTCCCACTTGACAACGTGTAATAGCCAAAGGCTGAATTTTACCAGTTGTGACTGTCAGATCTGCCATGAAAATGTAAAAAGATGCATCTTAATTCATATTATTTTAATGAACTCATACTCTTCATTCCAGCTAATCTCACTGCTGAAAAGCCTCCGGCTCCTAGAACCTGTCAACTAGGCCATAATTCAGAGAGGTCTGGTTCCCAGAAACATCTTACTATGTCAGATCTGATGGACTGGAAGCACTTTACTGGAAGAATTCAACACTTCCCAGATC